>NW_025408265.1:0-52252 GCF_905475395.1 Chrysoperla carnea
GGACCTCTATGTATACATTTTGACTTACTTGGATCAAAATTTCAATGATTTGTATAGTCATGACATTCTAGTAGAAAAATCGAAAATTTTCAAAAAATGTTTTTTCTATCGAAAAATGTCAAATTTCATCATTTTTGGCTTATTTATACTTAGTGCTGTCATAAAGGACCTCTATGTATACAATTTGACTTACTTGGATCAAAATTTCAATGATTTGTATAGTCATAACTCTCATGTTGAAAAATCGAAAATTTTCAAAAAATGTTTTTTTCGATCGAAAAATGGCAAATTTGATCATTTTTGGCTTATTTATACTTAGTCCTGTCATAAAGGACCTCTATGTATACATTTTGACTTACTTGGATCTAAATTTCAATGATTTGTATAGTCATGACTCTCACGTTGAAAAATCGAAAATTTCCAAAAAATGTTTTTTCTATCGAAAATGTCAAATTTGATCATTTTGGACTTATTTATACTTAGTCCAGTCATAAACGACCTCGATGTATACATTTTGACTTACTTGGATCAAAATTTCAATGATTTGTATAGTCATGACATTCTAGTTGAAAAATCGAAAATATTCAAAAAATGTTTTTTCTATCGAAAAATGTCAAATTTGATCATTTTTGGCTTATTTATACTTAGTTCAGTCATTAACGACCTCTACGTATACATTTTGACTTACTTGGATCAAAATTTCAATGATTTGTATTGTCATGACATTCTAGTTGAAAAATCGAAAATTTTCAAAAAATGTTTTTTCTATCGATAAATGTCAAATTTGATCATTTTTGGCTTATTTATACTTAGTCCAGTCATAAACGACCTCTATGTATACATTTTGACTTACTTGGATCAAAATTTCAATAATTTGTATAGTCATGACTCTCATGTTGAAAAATCTAAAATTTTCAAAAAATGTTTTTTCTATCGAAAAATGTCAAATTTCATCATTTTTGGCTTATTTATACTTAGTCCTGTCATAAAGAACCTCTATGTATACATTTTGACTTGCTTTAATCAAAATTTCAATGATTTGTATAGTCATAACTCTCATGTTGAAAAATCGAAAATTTTCAAAAAATGTTTTTTCTATCAAAAATGTCAAATTTGATCATTTTTGGTTTATTTATACTTAGTCCAGTCAAAAACGACCTCTATGTATACATTTTGACTTACTTGGATCAAAATTTCAATGATTTGTATAGTCATGACATTCTAGTTGAAAAATCGAAAATTTTCAAAAAAATGTTTTTTTCTATCGAAAAATGTCAAATTTGATCATTTTTGGCTTATTTATACTTAGTCCAGTCATAAACGACCTCTATGTATACATTTTGACTTACTTGGATCAAAATTTCAATGATTTGTATAGTCATGACATTCTAGTTGAAAAATCGAAAATTTTCAAAAAATGTTTTTTCTATCGAAAAATGTCAAATTTGATCATTTTTGGCTTATTTATACTTAGTCCAGTCATAAACGACCTCTATGTATACATTGTGACTTACTTGGATCAAAATTTCAATGATTTGTATAGTCATGACTCTCATGTTGAAAAATCGAAAATTTTCAAAAAATGTTTTTTCTTTCGAAAAATGTCAAATTTCATCATTTTTGGCTTATTTATACTTATTCCTGTCATAAAGAACCTCTTTGCATACATTTTGACTTACTTGAATCAAAATTTCAAAAATTTGTATAGTCATGACTCTCATGTTGAAAAATCGAAAATTTTCAAAAAATATTCTTTCTATCGAAAAATGTCAAATTTGATCATTTTTGGCTTATTTATACTTAGTCCTGTCATAAAGGACCTCGATGTATACATTTTGACTTACTTGGATCAAAATTTCAATGATTTGTATAGTCATGACTCTCATGTTGAAAAATCGAAAATTTTCAAAAAATGTTTTTTCTATCGAAAAATGTCAAATTTGATCATTTTTGGTTTATTTATACTTAGTCCAGTCAAAAACGACCTCTATGTATACATTTTGGCTTACTTGGATCAAAATTTCAATGATTTGTATAGTTATGACTCTCATGTTGAAAAATCTAAAATTTTCAAAAAATGTTTTTTCAATCGAAAAATGTCAAATTTGATCATTTTTGGCTCATTTATACTTAGTCCAGTCATAAACGACCTCTATGTATACATTTTGACTTACTTGGATCAAAATTTCAAAAATTTGTATAGTCATGACTCTCATGTTGAAAAATCGAAAATTTTCAAAAAATGTTTTTTTCTATCGAAAAATGTCAAATTTCATCATTTTTGGCTTATTTATACTTAGTCCTGTCATAAAGGACCTCTATGTATACAATTTGACTTACTTGGATCAAAATTTCAATGATTTGTATAGTCATAACTCTCATGTTGAAAAATCGAAAATTTTCAAAACATGTTTTTTCGATCGAAAAATGGCAAATTTGATCATTTTTGGCTTATTTATACTTAGTCCTGTCATAAAGGACCTCTATGTATACATTTTGACTTACTTGGAACAAAATTTCAATGATTTGTATAGTCATGACTCTCACGTTGAAAAATCGAAAATTTTCAAAAAATGTTTTTTCTTTCGAAAAATGTCAAATTTCATCATTTTTGGCTTATTTATACTTATTCCTGTCATAAAGAACCTCTTTGTATACATTTTGACTTACTTGAATCAAAATTTCAAAAATTTGTATAGTCATGATTCTCATGTTGAAAAATCGAAAATTTTCAAAAAATATTCTTTCTATCGAAAAATGTCAAATTTGATCATTTTTGGCTTATTTATACTTAGTCCTGTCATAAAGGACCTCGATGTATACATTTTGACTTACTTGGATCAAAATTTCAATGATTTGTATAGTCATGACTCTCATGTTGAAAAATCGAAAATTTTCAAAAAATGTTTTTTCTATCGAAAAATGTCAAATTTGATCATTTTTGGTTTATTTATACTTAGTCCAGTCAAAAACGACCTCTATGTATACATTTTGACTTACTTGGATCAAAATTTCAATGATTTGTATAGTTATGACTCTCATGTTGAAAAATCTAAAATTTTCAAAAAATGTTTTTTCAATCGAAAAATGTCAAATTTGATCATTTTTGGCTTATTTATACTTAGTCCAGTCATAAACGACCTCTATGTATACATTTTGACTTACTTGGATCAAAATTTCAATGATTTGTATAGTCATGACATTCTAGTAGAAAAATCGAAAATTTTCAAAAAATGTTTTTTCTATCGAAAAATGTCAAATTTCATCATTTTTGGCTTATTTATACTTAGTCCTGTCATAAAGGACCTCTATGTATACAATTTGACTTACTTGGATCAAAATTTCAATGATTTGTATAGTCATAACTCTCATGTTGAAAAATCGAAAATTTTCAAAAAATGTTTTTTCGATCGAAAAATGGCAAATTTGATCATTTTTGGCTTATTTATACTTAGTCCTGTCATAAAGGACCTCTATGTATACTTTTTGACTTACTTGGATCAAAATTTCAATGATTTGTATAGTCATGACTCTCACGTTGAAAAATCGAAAATTTCCAAAAAATGTTTTTTCTATCGAAAATGTCAAATTTGATCATTTTGGACTTATTTATACTTAGTCCAGTCATAAACGACCGCGATGTATACATTTTGACTTACTTGGATCAAAATTTCAATGATTTGTATAGTCATGAAATTCTAGTTGAAAAATCGAAAATTTTCAAAAAATGCTTTTTCTATCGAAAAATGTCAAATTTGATCATTTTTGGCTTATTTACACTTAGTCCAGTCATAAACGACCTCTATGTATACATTGTGACTTACTTGGATCAAAATTTCAATGATTTGTATAGTCATGACTCTCATGTTGAAAAATCGAAAATTTTCAAAAAATGTTTTTTCTTTCGAAAAATGTCAAATTTCATCATTTTTGGCTTATTTATACTTATTCCTGTCATAAAGAACCTCTTTGTATACATTTTGACTTACTTGGATCAAAATTTCAAAAATTTGTATAGTCATGACTCTCATGTTGAAAAATCGAAAATTTTCAAAAAATGTTCTTTCTATCGAAAAATGTCAAATTTGATCATTTTTGGCTTATTTATACTTAGTCCTGTCATAAAGGACCTCGATGTATACATTTTGACTTACTTGGATCAAAATTTCAATGATTTGTATAGTCATGACTCTCATGTTGAAAAATCGAAAATTTTCATAAAATGTTTTTTCTATCGAAAAATGTCAAATTTGATCATTTTTGGTTTATTTATACTTAGTCCAGTCAAAA
Source organism: Chrysoperla carnea (assembly GCF_905475395.1). NCBI lineage: Eukaryota > Metazoa > Arthropoda > Insecta > Neuroptera > Chrysopidae > Chrysoperla > Chrysoperla carnea. The sequence continues at coordinate 4,291 of NW_025408265.1, forward strand.
ACGACCTCTATGTATGCATTTTGACTTACTTGGATCAAAATTTCAATGATTTGTATAGTTATGACTCTCATGTTGAAAAATCTAAAATTTTCAAAAAATATTCTTTCTATCGAAAAATGTCAAATTTGATCATTTTTGGCTTATTTATACTTAGTCCTGTCATAAAGGACCTCGATGTATACATTTTGACTTACTTGGATCAAAATTTCAATGATTTGTATAGTCATGACTCTCATGTTGAAAAATCGAAAATTTTCAAAAAATGTTTTTTCTATCGAAAAATGTCAAATTTGATCATTTTTGGTTTATTTATACTTAGTCCAGTCAAAAACGACCTCAATGTATACATTTTGACTTACTTGGATCAAAATTTCAATGATTTGTATAGTTATGACTCTCATGTTGAAAAATCAAAAATTTTCAAAAAATGTTTTTTCAATCGAAAAATGTCAAATTTGATCATTTTTGGCTTATTTATACTTAGTCCAGTCATAAACGACCTCTATGTATACATTTTGACTTACTTGGATCAAAATTTCAATGATTTGTATAGTCATGACATTCTAGTTGAAAAATCGAAAATTTTCAAAAAATGTTTTTTCTATCGAAAAATGTCAAATTTGATCATTTTTGGTTTATTTATACTTAGTCCAGTCAAAAACGACCTCTATGTATACATTTTGGCTTACTTGGATCAAAATTTCAATGATTTGTATAGTTATGACTCTCATGTTGAAAAATCTAAAATTTTCAAAAAATGTTTTTTCAATCGAAAAATGTCAAATTTGATCATTTTTGGCTTATTTATACTTAGTCCAGTCATAAACGACCTCTATGTATACATTTTGACTTACTTGGATCAAAATTTCAAAAATTTGTATAGTCATGACTCTCATGTTGAAAAATCGAAAATTTTCAAAAAATGTTTTTTTCTATCGAAAAATGTCAAAATCATCATTTTTGGCTTATTTATACTTAGTCCTGTCATAAAGGACCTCTATGTATACAATTTGACTTACTTGGATCAAAATTTCAATGATTTGTATAGTCATAACTCTCATGTTGAAAAATCGAAAATTTTCAAAAAATGTTTTTTCGATCGAAAAATGGCAAATTTGATCATTTTTGGCTTATTTATACTTAGTCCTGTCATAAGGGACCTCTATGTATACATTTTGACTTACTTGGAACAAAATTTCAATGATTTGTATAGTTATGACTCTCATGTTGAAAAATCTAAAATTTTCAAAAAATGTTTTTTCTATCGAAAAATGTCAAATTTCATCATTTTTGGCTTATTTATACTTAGTCCTGTCATAAAGGACCTCTATGTATACAATTTGACTTACTTGGATCAAAATTTCAATTATTTGTATAGTCATGACTCTCATGTTGAAAAATCGAAAATTTTCAAAAAATGTTTTTTCTTTCGAAAAATGTAAAATTTCATCATTTTTGGCTTATTTATACTTATTCCTGTCATAAAGAACCTCTTTGTATACATTTTGACTTACTTGAATCAAAATTTCAAAAATTTGTATAGTCATGACTCTCATGTTGAAAAATCGAAAATTTTCAAAAAATGTTCTTTCTATCGAAAAATGTCAAATTTGATCATTTTTGGCTTATTTATACTTAGTCCTGTCATAAAGGACCTCGATGTATACATTTTGACTTACTTGGATCAAAATTTCAATGATTTGTATAGTCATGACTCTCATGTTGAAAAATCGAAAATTTTCATAAAATGTTTTTTCTATCGAAAAATGTCAAATTTGATCATTTTTGGTTTATTTATACTTAGTCCAGTCAAAAACGACCTCTATGTATGCATTTTGACTTACTTGGATCAAAATTTCAATGATTTGTATAGTTATGACTCTCATGTTGAAAAATCTAAAATTTTCAAAAAATATTCTTTCTATCGAAAAATGTCAAATTTGATCATTTTTGGCTTATTTATACTTAGTCCTGTCATAAAGGACCTCGATGTATACATTTTGACTTACTTGGATCAAAATTTCAATGATTTGTATAGTCATGACTCTCATGTTGAAAAATCGAAAATTTTCAAAAAATGTTTTTTCTATCGAAAAATGTCAAATTTGATCATTTTTGGTTTATTTATACTTAGTCCAGTCAAAAACGACCTCAATGTATACATTTTGACTTACTTGGATCAAAATTTCAATGATTTGTATAGTTATGACTCTCATGTTGAAAAATCAAAAATTTTCAAAAAATGTTTTTTCAATCGAAAAATGTCAAATTTGATCATTTTTGGCTTATTTATACTTAGTCCAGTCATAAACGACCTCTATGTATACATTTTGACTTACTTGGATCAAAATTTCAATGATTTGTATAGTCATGACATTCTAGTTGAAAAATCGAAAATTTTCAAAAAATGTTTTTTCTATCGAAAAATGTCAAATTTGATCATTTTTGGTTTATTTATACTTAGTCCAGTCAAAAACGACCTCTATGTATACATTTTGGCTTACTTGGATCAAAATTTCAATGATTTGTATAGTTATGACTCTCATGTTGAAAAATCTAAAATTTTCAAAAAATGTTTTTTCAATCGAAAAATGTCAAATTTGATCATTTTTGGCTTATTTATACTTAGTCCAGTCATAAACGACCTCTATGTATACATTTTGACTTACTTGGATCAAAATTTCAAAAATTTGTATAGTCATGACTCTCATGTTGAAAAATCGAAAATTTTCAAAAAATGTTTTTTCTATCGAAAAATGTCAAAATCATCATTTTTGGCTTATTTATACTTAGTCCTGTCATAAAGGACCTCTATGTATACAATTTGACTTACTTGGATCAAAATTTCAATGATTTGTATAGTCATAACTCTCATGTTGAAAAATCGAAAATTTTCAAAAAATGTTTTTTCGATCGAAAAATGGCAAATTTGATCATTTTTGGCTTATTTATACTTAGTCCTGTCATAAAGGACCTCTATGTATACATTTTGACTTACTTGGAACAAAATTTCAATGATTTGTATAGTTATGACTCTCATGTTGAAAAATCTAAAATTTTCAAAAAATGTTTTTTTCTATCGAAAAATGTCAAATTTCATCATTTTTGGCTTATTTATACTTAGTCCTGTCATAAAGGACCTCTATGTATACAATTTGACTTACTTGGATCAAAATTTCAATTATTTGTATAGTCATGACTCTCATGTTGAAAAATCGAAAATTTTCAAAAAATGTTTTTTCTTTCGAAAAATGTAAAATTTCATCATTTTTGGCTTTTTTATACTTATTCCTGTCATAAAGAACCTCTTTGTATACATTTTGACTTACTTGAATCAAAATTTCAAAAATTTGTATAGTCATGACTCTCATGTTGAAAAATCGAAAATTTTCAAAAAATATTCTTTCTATCGAAAAATGTCAAATTTGATCATTTTTGGCATATTTATACTTAGTCCTGTCATAAAGGACCTCGATGTATACATTTTGACTTACTTGGATCAAAATTTCAATGATTTGTATAGTCATGACTCTCATGTTGAAAAATCGAAAATTTTCAAAAAATGTTTTTTCTATCGAAAAATGTCAAATTTGATCATTTTTGGTTTATTTATACTTAGTCCAGTCAAAAACGACCTCTATGTATACATTTTGGCTTACTTGGATCAAAATTTCAATGATTTGTATAGTTATGACTCTCATGTTGAAAAATCTAAAATTTTCAAAAAATGTTTTTTCAATCGAAAAATGTCAAATTTGATCATTTTTGGCTTATTTATACTTAGTCCAGTCATAAACGACCTCTATGTATACATTTTGACTTACTTGGATCAAAATTTCAAAAATTTGTATAGTCATGACTCTCATGTTGAAAAATCGAAAATTTTCAAAAAATGTTTTTTCTATCGAAAAATGTCAAATTTCATCATTTTTGGCTTATTTATACTTAGTCCTGTCATAAAGGACCTCTATGTATACAATTTGACTTACTTGGATCAAAATTTCAATGATTTGTATAGTCATAACTCTCATGTTGAAAAATCGAAAATTTTCAAAAAATGTTTTTTCGATCGAAAAATGGCAAATTTGATCATTTTTGGCTTATTTATACTTAATCCTGTCATAAAGGACCTCTATGTATACATTTTGACTTACTTGGAACAAAATTTCAATGATTTGTATAGTTATGACTCTCATGTTGAAAAATCTAAAATTTTCAAAAAATGTTTTTTCAATCGAAAAATGTCAAATTTGATCATTTTTGGCTTATTTATACTTAGTCCAGTCATAAACGACCTCTATGTATACATTTTGACTTACTTGGATCAAAATTTCAAAAATTTGTATAGTCATGACTCTCATGTTGAAAAATCGAAAATTTTCAAAAAATGTTTTTTCTATCGAAAAATGTCAAATTTGATCATTTTTGGTTTATTTATACTTAGTCCAGTCAAAAACGACCTCTATGTATACATTTTGACTTACTTAGATCAAAATTTCAATGATTTGTATAGTTATGACTCTCATGTTGAAAAATCGAAAATTTTCAAAAAATGTTTTTTCAATCGAAAAATGTCAAATTTGATCATTTTTGGCTTATTTATACTTAGTCCAGTCATAAACGACCTCTATGTATACAATTTGACTTACTTGGATAAAAATTTCAAAAATTTGTATAGTCATGACTCTCATGTTGAAAAATCGAAAATTTTCAAAAAATGTTCTTTCTATCGAAAAATGTCAAATTTGATCATTTTTGGCTTATTTATACTTAGTCCTGTCATAAAAGACCTCGATGTATACATTTTGACTTACTTGGATCAAAATTTCAATGATTTGTATAGTCATGACTCTCATGTTGAAAAATCGAAAATTTTCATAAAATGTTTTTTTCTATCGAAAAATGTCAAATTTGATCATTTTTGGCTTATTTATACTTAGTCCAGTCATAAACGACCTCGATGTATACATTTTGACTTACTTGGATCAAAATTTCAATGATTTGTATAGTCATGACTCTCATGTTGAAAAATCGAAAATTTTCAAAAAATGTTTTTTCTATCGAAAAATGTCAAATTTGATCATTTTTGTTTTATTTATACTTAGTCCAGTCAAAAACGACCTCTATGTATACATTTTGGCTTACTTGGATCAAAATTTCAATGATTTGTATAGTCATGACATTCTAGTTGAAAAATCGAAAATTTTCAAAAAAATTTTTTTTCTATCGAAAAATGTCAAATTTGATCATTTTTGGCTTATTTATACTTAGTCCAGTCATAAACGACCTCTATGTATACATTTTGACTTACTTGGATCAAAATTTCAATGATTTGTATAGTCATGACATTCTAGTTGAAAAATCGAAAATTTTCAAAAAAATTTTTTTTCTATCGAAAAATGTCAAATTTGATCATTTTTGGCTTATTTATACTTAGTCCAGTCATAAACGACCTCTATGTATACATTTTGACTTACTTGGATCAAAATTTCAATGATTTGTATAGTCATGACATTCTAGTTGAAAAATCGAAAATTTTCAAAAAATGTTTTTTCTATCGAAAAATGTCAAATTTGATCATTTTTGGCTTATTTATACTTAGTCCAGTCATAAACGACCTCTATGTATACATTTTGACTTACTTGGATCAAAATTTCAAAAATTTGTATAGTCATGACTCTCATGTTGAAAAATCGAAAATTTTCAAAAAATGTTTTTTCGATCGAAAAATGGCAAATTTGATCATTTTTGGCTTATTTATACTTAATCCTGTCATAAAGGACCTCTATGTATACATTTTGACTTACTTGGAACAAAATTTCAATGATTTGTATAGTTATGACTCTCATGTTGAAAAATCTAAAATTTTCAAAAAATGTTTTTTCAATCGAAAAATGTCAAATTTGATCATTTTTGGCTTATTTATACTTAGTCCAGTCATAAACGACCTCTATGTATACATTTTGACTTACTTGGATCAAAATTTCAAAAATTTGTATAGTCATGACTCTCATGTTGAAAAATCGAAAATTTTCAAAAAATGTTTTTTCTATCGAAAAATGTCAAATTTGATCATTTTTGGTTTATTTATACTTAGTCCAGTCAAAAACGACCTCTATGTATACATTTTGACTTACTTAGATCAAAATTTCAATGATTTGTATAGTTATGACTCTCATGTTGAAAAATCGAAAATTTTCAAAAAATGTTTTTTCAATCGAAAAATGTCAAATTTGATCATTTTTGGCTTATTTATACTTAGTCCAGTCATAAACGACCTCTATGTATACAATTTGACTTACTTGAATAAAAATTTCAAAAATTTGTATAGTCATGACTCTCATGTTGAAAAATCGAAAATTTTCAAAAAATGTTCTTTCTATCGAAAAATGTCAAATTTGATCATTTTTGGCTTATTTATACTTAGTCCTGTCATAAAAGACCTCGATGTATACATTTTGACTTACTTGGATCAAAATTTCAATGATTTGTATAGTCATGACTCTCATGTTGAAAAATCGAAAATTTTCATAAAATGTTTTTTCTATCGAAAAATGTCAAATTTGATCATTTTTGGCTTATTTATACTTAGTCCAGTCATAAACGACCTCGATGTATACATTTTGACTTACTTGGATCAAAATTTCAATGATTTGTATAGTCATGACTCTCATGTTGAAAAATCGAAAATTTTCAAAAAATGTTTTTTCTATCGAAAAATGTCAAATTTGATCATTTTTGTTTTATTTATACTTAGTCCAGTCAAAAACGACCTCTATGTATACATTTTGGCTTACTTGGATCAAAATTTCAATGATTTGTATAGTCATGACATTCTAGTTGAAAAATCGAAAATTTTCAAAAAAATTTTTTTTCTATCGAAAAATGTCAAATTTGATCATTTTTGGCTTATTTATACTTAGTCCAGTCATAAACGACCTCTATGTATACATTTTGACTTACTTGGATCAAAATTTCAATGATTTGTATAGTCATGACATTCTAGTTGAAAAATCGAAAATTTTCAAAAAAATTTTTTTTCTATCGAAAAATGTCAAATTTGATCATTTTTGGCTTATTTATACTTAGTCCAGTCATAAACGACCTCTATGTATACATTTTGACTTACTTGGATCAAAATTTCAATGATTTGTATAGTCATGACATTCTAGTTGAAAAATCGAAAATTTTCAAAAAATGTTTTTTCTATCGAAAAATGTCAAATTTGATCATTTTTGGCTTATTTATACTTAGTCCAGTCATAAACGACCTCTATGTATACATTTTGACTTACTTGGATCAAAATTTCAAAAATTTGTATAGTCATGACTCTCATGTTGAAAAATCGAAAATTTTCAAAAAATGTTTTTTCTATCGAAAAATGTCAAATTTCATCATTTTTGGCTTATTTATACTTAGTCCTGTCATAAAGGACCTCTATGTATACAATTTGGCTTACTTGGATCAAAATTTCAATGATTTGTATAGTCATAACTCTCATGTTGAAAAATCGAAAATTTTCAAAAAATGTTTTTTTCGATCGAAAAATGGCAAATTTGATCATTTTTGGCTTATTTATACTTAGTCCTGTCATAAAGGACCTCTATGTAAACATTTTGACTTACTTGGAACAAAATTTCAATGATTTGTATAGTTATGACTCTCATGTTGAAAAATCTAAAATTTTCAAAAAATGTTTTTTCTATCGAAAAATGTCAAATTTCATCATTTTTGGCTTATTTATACTTATTTCTGTCATAAAGGACCTCTATGTATACAATTTGACTTACTTGGATCAAAATTTCAATTATTTGTATAGTCATGACTCTCATGTTGAAAAATCGAAAATTTTCAAAAAATGTTTTTTCTATCGAAAAATGTCAAATTTGATCATTTTTGGTTTATTTATACTTAGTCCAGTCAAAAACGACCTCTATGTATGCATTTTGACTTACTTGGATCAAAATTTCAATGATTTGTATAGTTATGACTCTCATGTTGAAAAATCTAAAATTTTCAAAAAATGTTTTTTCTATCGAAAAATGTCAAATTTGATCATTTTTGGCTTATTTATACTTAGTCCTGTCATAAACGACCTCGATGTATACATTTTGACTTACTTGGATCAAAATTTCAATGATTTGTATAGTCATGACATTCTAGTTGAAAAATCGAAAATTTTCAAAAAATGTTTTTTTCTATCGAAAAATGTCAAATTTGATCATTTTTTACTTATTTATACTTAGTCCAGTCATAAACGACCTCTATGTTTACATTTTGACTTACTTGGATCAAAATTTCAAAAATTTGTATAGTCATGACTCTCATGTTGAAAAATCGAAAATTGTCAAAAAATGTTTTTTCTATCGAAAAATGTCAAATTTCATCATTTTTGGCTTATTTATACTTAGTCCAGTCATAAAGGACCTCTATGTATACATTTTGACTTACTTGGATCAAAATTTCAATGATTTGTATAGTCATGCCTCTCGTGTTGAAAAATCGAAAATTTTCAAAAAATTTTTTTTCTATCGAAAAATGTCAAATTTGATCATTTTTGGCTTATTTATACTTAGTCCAGTCACAAACGACCTCGATGTATACATTTTGACTTACTTGGATCAAAATTTCAATGATTTGTATAGTCATGACATTCTAGTTGAAAAATCGAAAATATTCAAAAAATGTTTTTTCTATCGAAAAATGTCAAATTTGATCATTTTTGGCTTATTTATACTTAGTTCAGTCATAAACGACCTCTACGTATACATTTTGACTTACTTGGATCAAAATTTAAATGATTTGTATAGTCATGACATTCTAGTTGAAAAATCGAAAATTTTCAAAAAATGTTTTTTCTATCGATAAATGTCAAATTTGATCATTTTTGGCTTATTTATACTTAGTCCAGTCATAAACGACCTCTATGTATACATTTTGACTTACTTGGATCAAAATTTCAATGATTTGTATAGTCATGACATTCTAGTTGAAAAATCGAAAATTTTCAAAAAAATTTTTTTTCTATCGAAAAATGTCAAATTTGATCATTTTTGGCTTATTTATACTTAGTCCAGTCATAAACGACCTCTATGTATACATTTTGACTTACTTGGATCAAAATTTCAATGATTTGTATAGTCATGACATTCTAGTTGAAAAATCGAAAATTTTCAAAAAATGTTTTTTCTATCGAAAAATGTCAAATTTGATCATTTTTGGCTTATTTATACTTAGTCCAGTCATAAACGACCTCGATGTATACATTTTGACTTACTTGGATCAAAATTTCAATGATTTGTATAGTCATGACTCTCATGTTGAAAAATCGAAAATTTTCAAAAAATGTTTTTTCTATCGAAAAATGTCAAATTTGATCATTTTTGGTTTATTTATACTTAGTCCAGTCAAAAACGACCTCTATGTATACATGACATTCTAGTTGAAAAATCGAAAATTTTCAAAAAAATTTTTTTTCTATCGAAAAATGTCAAATTTGATCATTTTTGGCTTATTTATACTTAGTCCAGTCATAAACGACCTCTATGTATACATTTTGACTTACTTGGATCAAAATTTCAATGATTTGTATAGTCATGACATTCTAGTTGAAAAATCGAAAATTTTCAAAAAAATTTTTTTTCTATCGAAAAATGTCAAATTTGATCATTTTTGGCTTATTTATACTTAGTCCAGTCATAAACGACCTCTATGTATACATTTTGACTTACTTGGATCAAAATTTCAATGATTTGTATAGTCATGACATTCTAGTTGAAAAATCGAAAATTTTCAAAAAATGTTTTTTCTATCGAAAAATGTCAAATTTGATCATTTTTGGCTTATTTATACTTAGTCCAGTCATAAACGACCTCGATGTATACATTTTGACTTACTTGGATCAAAATTTCAATGATTTGTATAGTCATGACTCTCATGTTGAAAAATCGAAAATTTTCAAAAAATGTTTTTTCTATCGAAAAATGTCAAATTTGATCATTTTTGGTTTATTTATACTTAGTCCAGTCAAAAACGACCTCTATGTATACATTTTGGCTTACTTGGATCAAAATTTCAATGATTTGTATAGTTATGACTCTCATGTTGAAAAATCTAAAATTTTCAAAAAATGTTTTTTCAATCGAAAAATGTCAAATTTGATCATTTTTGGCTTATTTATACTTAGTCCAGTCATAAACGACCTCTATGTATACATTTTGACTTACTTGGATCAAAATTTCAAAAATTTGTATAGTCATGACTCTCATGTTGAAAAATCGAAAATTTTCAAAAAATGTTTTTTCTATCGAAAAATGTCAAATTTCATCATTTTTGGCTTATTTATACTTAGTCCTGTCATAAAGGACCTCTATGTATACAATTTGGCTTACTTGGATCAAAATTTCAATGATTTGTATAGTCATAACTCTCATGTTGAAAAATCGAAAATTTTCAAAAAATGTTTTTTCGATCGAAAAATGGCAAATTTGATCATTTTTGGCTTATTTATACTTAGTCCTTCCATAAAGGACCTCTATGTAAACATTTTGACTTACTTGGAACAAAATTTCAATGATTTGTATAGTTATGACTCTCATGTTGAAAAATCTAAAATTTTCAAAAAATGTTTTTTCTATCGAAAAATGTCAAATTTCATCATTTTTGGCTTATTTATACTTAGTCCTGTCATAAAGGACATCTATGTATACAATTTGACTTACTTGGATCAAAATTTCAATTATTTGTATAGTCATGACTCTCATGTTGAAAAATCGAAAATTTTCAAAAAATGTTTTTTCTATCGAAAAATGTCAAATTTGATCATTTTTGGTTTATTTATACTTAGTCCAGTCAAAAACGACCTCTATGTATGCATTTTGACTTACTTGGATCAAAATTTCAATGATTTGTATAGTTATGACTCTCATGTTGAAAAATCTAAAATTTTCAAAAAATGTTTTTTCTATCGAAAAATGTCAAATTTGATCATTTTTGGCTTATTTATACTTAGTCCTGTCATAAACGACCTCGATGTATACATTTTGACTTACTTGGATCAAAATTTCAATGATTTGTATAGTCATGACATTCTAGTTGAAAAATCGAAAATTTTCAAAAAATGTTTTTTCTATCGAAAAATGTCAAATTTGATCATTTTTTACTTATTTATACTTAGTCCAGTCATAAACGACCTCTATGTTTACATTTTGACTTACTTGGATCAAAATTTCAAAAATTTGTATAGTCATGACTCTCATGTTGAAAAATCGAAAATTGTCAAAAAATGTTTTTTCTATCGAAAAATGTCAAATTTCATCATTTTTGGCTTATTTATACTTAGTCCAGTCATAAAGGACCTCTATGTATACATTTTGACTTACTTGGATCAAAATTTCAATGATTTGTATAGTCATGCCTCTCGTGTTGAAAAATCGAAAATTTTCAAAAAATTTTTTTTCTATCGAAAAATGTCAAATTTGATCATTTTTGGCTTATTTATACTTAGTCCAGTCACAAACGACCTCGATGTATACATTTTGACTTACTTGGATCAAAATTTCAATGATTTGTATAGTCATGACATTCTAGTTGAAAAATCGAAAATATTCAAAAAATGTTTTTTCTATCGAAAAATGTCAAATTTGATCATTTTTGGCTTATTTATACTTAGTTCAGTCATAAACGACCTCTACGTATACATTTTGACTTACTTGGATCAAAATTTAAATGATTTGTATAGTCATGACATTCTAGTTGAAAAATCGAAAATTTTCAAAAAATGTTTTTTCTATCGATAAATGTCAAATTTGATCATTTTTGGCTTATTTATACTTAGTCCAGTCATAAACGACCTCTATGTATACATTTTGACTTACTTGGATCAAAATTTCAATGATTTGTATAGTCATGACATTCTAGTTGAAAAATCGAAAATTTTCAAAAAAATTTTTTTTCTATCGAAAAATGTCAAATTTGATCATTTTTGGCTTATTTATACTTAGTCCAGTCATAAACGACCTCTATGTATACATTTTGACTTACTTGGATCAAAATTTCAATGATTTGTATAGTCATGACATTCTAGTTGAAAAATCGAAAATTTTCAAAAAATGTTTTTTCTATCGAAAAATGTCAAATTTGATCATTTTTGGCTTATTTATACTTAGTCCAGTCATAAACGACCTCGATGTATACATTTTGACTTACTTGGATCAAAATTTCAATGATTTGTATAGTCATGACTCTCATGTTGAAAAATCGAAAATTTTCAAAAAATGTTTTTTCTATCGAAAAATGTCAAATTTGATCATTTTTGGTTTATTTATACTTAGTCCAGTCAAAAACGACCTCTATGTATACATTTTGGCTTACTTGGATCAAAATTTCAATGATTTGTATAGTTATGACTCTCATGTTGAAAAATCTAAAATTTTCAAAAAATGTTTTTTCAATCGAAAAATGTCAAATTTGATCATTTTTGTCTTATTTATACTTAGTCCAGTCATAAACGACCTCTATGTATACATTTTGACTTACTTGGATCAAAATTTCAAAAATTTGTATAGTCATGACTCTCATGTTGAAAAATCGAAAATTTTCAAAAAATGTTTTTTCTATCGAAAAATGTCAAATTTCATCATTTTTGGCTTATTTATACTTAGTCCTGTCATAAAGGACCTCTATGTATACAATTTGGCTTACTTGGATCAAAATTTCAATGATTTGTATAGTCATAACTCTCATGTTGAAAAATCGAAAATTTTCAAAAAATGTTTTTTCGATCGAAAAATGGCAAATTTGATCATTTTTGGCTTATTTATACTTAGTCCTGTCATAAAGGACCTCTATGTAAACATTTTGACTTACTTGGAACAAAATTTCAATGATTTGTATAGTTATGACTCTCATGTTGAAAAATCTAAAATTTTCAAAAAATGTTTTTTCTATCGAAAAATGTCAAATTTCATCATTTTTGGCTTATTTATACTTAGTCCTGTCATAAAGGACCTCTATGTATACAATTTGACTTACTTGGATCAAAATTTCAATTATTTGTATAGTCATGACTCTCATGTTGAAAAATCGAAAATTTTCAAAAAATGTTTTTTCTATCGAAAAATGTCAAATTTGATCATTTTTGGTTTATTTATACTTAGTCCAGTCAAAAACGACCTCTATGTATGCATTTTGACTTACTTGGATCAAAATTTCAATGATTTGTATAGTTATGACTCTCATGTTGAAAAATCTAAAATTTTCAAAAAATGTTTTTTCTATCGAAAAATGTCAAATTTGATCATTTTTGGCTTATTTATACTTAGTCCTGTCATAAAGGACCTCGATGTATACATTTTGACTTACTTGGATCAAAATTTCAATGATTTGTATAGTCATGACATTCTAGTTGAAAAATCGAAAATTTTCAAAAAATGTTTTTTCTATCGAAAAATGTCAAATTTGATCATTTTTTACTTATTTATACTTAGTCCAGTCATAAACGACCTCTATGTTTACATTTTGACTTACTTGGATCAAAATTTCAAAAATTTGTATAGTCATGACTCTCATGTTGAAAAATCGAAAATTGTCAAAAAATGTTTTTTCTATCGAAAAATGTCAAATTTCATCATTTTTGGCTTATTTATACTTAGTCCAGTCATAAAGGACCTCTATGTATACATTTTGACTTACTTGGATCAAAATTTCAATGATTTGTATAGTCATGCCTCTCGTGTTGAAAAATCGAAAATTTTCAAAAAATTTTTTTTCTATCGAAAAATGTCAAATTTGATCATTTTTGGCTTATTTATACTTAGTCCAGTCACAAACGACCTCGATGTATACATTTTGACTTACTTGGATCAAAATTTCAATGATTTGTATAGTCATGACATTCTAGTTGAAAAATCGAAAATATTCAAAAAATGTTTTTTCTATCGAAAAATGTCAAATTTGATCATTTTTGGCTTATTTATACTTAGTTCAGTCATAAACGACCTCTACGTATACATTTTGACTTACTTGGATCAAAATTTAAATGATTTGTATAGTCATGACATTCTAGTTGAAAAATCGAAAATTTTCAAAAAATGTTTTTTCTATCGATAAATGTCAAATTTGATCATTTTTGGCTTATTTATACTTAGTCCAGTCATAAACGACCTCTATGTATACATTTTGACTTACTTGGATCAAAATTTCAATGATTTGTATAGGCATGACATTCTAGTTGAAAAATCGAAAATTTTCAAAAAATGTTTTTTCTATCGAAAAATGTCAAGTTTCATCATTTTTGGCTTATTTATACTTAGTCCTGTCATAAAGAACCTCTATGTATACATTTTGACTTACTTTAATCAAAATTTCAATGATTTGTATAGTCATAACTCTCATGTTGAAAAATCGAAAATTTTCAAAAAATGTTTTTTTTATCAAAAATGTCAAATTTGATCATTTTTGGTTTATTTATACTTAGTCCAGTCAAAAACGACCTCTATGTATACATTTTGACTTACTTGGATCAAAATTTCAATGATTTGTATAGTCATGACATTCTAGTTGAAAAATCGAAAATTTTCAAAAAAATGTTTTTTCTATCGAAAAATGTCAAATTTGATCATTTTTGGCTTATTTATACTTAGTCCAGTCATAAACGACCTCTATGTATACATTTTGACTTACTTGGATCAAAATTTCAATGATTTGTATAGTCATGACATTCTAGTTGAAAAATCGAAAATTTTCAAAAAATGTTTTTTCTATCGAAAAATGTCAAATTTGATCATTTTTGGCTTATTTATACTTGGTCCAGTCATAAACGACCTCTATGTATACATTGTGACTTACTTGGATCAAAATTTCAATGATTTGTATAGTCATGACTCTCATGTTGAAAAATCGAAAATTTTCAAAAAATGTTTTTTCTTTCGAAAAATGTCAAATTTCATCATTTTTGGCTTATTTATACTTATTCCTGTCATAAAGAACCTCTTTGTATACATTTTGACTTACTTGGATAAAAATTTCAAAAATTTGTATAGTCAAGACTCTCATGTTGAAAAATCGAAAATTTTCAAAAAATGTTTTTTCTATCAAAAATGTCAAATTTATCATTTTTGGTTTATTTATACTTAGTCCAGTCAAAAACGACCTCTATGTATACATTTTGACTTACTTGGATCAAAATTTCAATGATTTGTATAGTCATGACATTCTAGTTGAAAAATCTAAAATTTTCAAAAAATGTTTTTTCTATCGAAAAATGTCAAATTTGATCATTTTTGGCTTATTTATACTTAGTCCAGTCATAAACGACCTCGATGTATACATTTTGACTTACTTGGATCAAAATTTCAATGATTTGTATAGTCATGACATTCTAGTTGAAAAATCGAAAATTTTCAAAAAATGTTTTTTTCTATCGAGAATGTCAAATTTGATCATTTTGGACTTATTTATACTTAGTCCAGTCATAAACGACCTCTATGTATACATTTTGACTAACTTGGATCAAAATTTCAAAAATTTTTATAGTCACGACTCTCATGTTGAAAAATCGAAAATTTTCAAAAAATGTTTTTTCTTTCGAAAAATGTCAAATTTGATCATTTTTGGCTTATTTATACTTAGTCCTGTCATAAAGGACCTCGATGTATACATTTTGACTTACTTGGATCAAAATTTCAATGATTTGTATAGTCATGACTCTCATGTTGAAAAATCGAAAATTTTCAAAAAATGTGTTTTCTATCGAAAAATGTCAAATTTGATCATTTTTGGTTTATTTATACTTAGTCCAGTCAAAAACGACCTCTATGTATACATTTTGACTTACTTGGATCAAAATTTCAATGATTTGTATAGTTATGACTCTCATGTTGAAAAATCTAAAATTTTCAAAAAATGTTTTTTTCTATCGAAAAATGTCAAATTTGATCATTTTTGGCTTATTTATACTTAGTCCTGTCATAAAGGACCTCTATGTATACAATTTGACTTACTTGGATCAAAATTTCAATGATTTGTATAGTCATAACTCTCATGTTGAAAAATCGAAAATTTTCAAAAAATGTTTTTTCGTTCGAAAAATGGCAAATTTGATCATTTTTGGCTTATTTATACTTAGTCCTGTCATAAAGGACCTCTATGTATACATTTTGACTTACTTGGATCAAAATTTCAATGATTTGTATAGTCATGACTCTCACGTTGAAAAATCGAAAATTTCCAAAAAAATGTTTTTTCTATCGAAAAATGTAAAATTTGATCATTTTTGGCTTATTTATACTTAGTCCAGTCATAAACGACCTCGATGTATACATTTTGACTTACTTGGATCAAAATTTCAATGATTTGTATAGTCATGACATTTTAGTTGAAA
Source organism: Chrysoperla carnea (assembly GCF_905475395.1). Classification (NCBI taxonomy): domain Eukaryota; kingdom Metazoa; phylum Arthropoda; class Insecta; order Neuroptera; family Chrysopidae; genus Chrysoperla; species Chrysoperla carnea. The sequence goes on from NW_025408265.1 coordinate 20,672, forward strand.
AATCTAAAATTTTCAAAAAATGTTTTTCGATCGAAAAATGGCAAATTTGATCATTTATGGCTTATTTATACTTAGTCCTGTCATAAAGGACCTCTATGTATACATTTTGACTTACTTGGATCAAAATTTCAATGATTTGTATAGTCATGACTCTCTCGTTGAAAAATCGAAAATTTCCAAAAAATGTTTTTTCTATCGAAAATGCAAATTTGATCATTTTGGACTTATTTATACTTAGTCCAGTCATAAACGACCTCTATGTATACATTTTGACTTACTTGGATCAAAATTTCAAAATTTGTATAGTCATGACTCTCATGTTGAAAAATCGAAAATTTTCAAAAAATGTTTTTTCTATCGAAAAATGTCAAATTTGATCATTTTTGCCTTATTTATACTTAGTCCAGTCATAAACGACCTCGATGTATACATTTTGACTTACTTGGATCAAAATTTCAATGATTTGTATAGTCATGAAATTCTAGTTGAAAAATCGAAAAATTTCAAAAAATGTTTTTTCTATCGAAAAATGTCAAATTTGATCATTTTTGGCCTATTTATACTTGGTCCAGTCATAAACGACCTCTATGTATACATTTTGACTTACTTGGATCAAAATTTCAAAATTTGTATAGTCATGACTCTCATGTTGAAAAATCGAAAATTTTCAAAAAATGTTTTTTCTATCGAAAAATGTCAATTTTGATCATTTTTGGCTTATTTATACTTAGTCCAGTCATAAACGACCTCGATGTATACATTTTGACTTACTTGGATCAAAATTTCAATGATTTGTATAGTCATGACATTCTAGTTGAAAAATCTAAAATTTTCAAAAAATGTTTTTTCTATCGAAAAATGTCAAATTTGATCATTTTTGGCTTATTTATACTTAGTCCAGTCATATACGACCTCGATGTATACATTTTGACTTACTTGGATCAAAATTTCAATGATTTGTATAGTCATGACATTCTAGTTGAAAAATCGAAAATTTTCAAAAAATGTTTTTTTCTATCGAGAATGTCAAATTTGATCATTTTGGACTTATTTATACTTAGTCCAGTCATAAACGACCTCTATGTATACATTTTGACTAACTTGGATCAAAATTTCAAAAATTTTTATAGTCACGACTCTCATGTTGAAAAATCGAAAATTTTCAAAAAATGTTTTTTCTTTCGAAAAATGTCAAATTTGATCAATTTTGGCTTATTTATACTTAGTCCAGTCATAAACGACCTCGATTTATACATTTTGACTTACTTGGATCAAAATTTCAATGATTTGTATAGTCATGACTCTCATGTTGAAAAATCGAAAATTTTCAAAAAATGTTTTTTCGATCGAAAAATGTCAAATTTGATCATTTTTGGCTTATTTACACTTAGTCAAGTCATAAACGACCTCGATGTGTACATTTTGACTTACTTGGATCGAAATTTTAATGATTTGTATAGTCATGAAATTCTAGTTGAAAAATCGAAAATTTTCAAAAATTGTTTTTTCTATCGAAAAATGTCAAATTTGATCATTTTTGGCTTATTTATACTTAGTCCTGTCATAATGGACCTCTATGTATACATTTTGACTTAGTTGGATCAAAATTTCAATGATTTGTATAGTCATGACTCTCATGTTAAAAAATCTAAGATTTTCAAAAAATGTTTTTTCTATCGAAAAATGTCAAATTTGATCATTTTTGGCCTTTTTATACTTGGTCCAGTCATAAACGACCTCTATGTATACATTTTGACTTACTTGGATCAAAATTTCAATGATTTGTATAGTCATGACTCTCTTGTTGAAAAATCTAAAATTTTCAAAAAATGTTTTTTCTATCGAAAAATGTAAAATTTGATCATTTTTGGCTTATTTATACTTAGTCCAGTCATAAACGACCTCGATGTATACATTTTGACTTACATGGATCAAAATTTCAATGATTTGTATAGTCATGACTCTCATGTTGAAAAATCTAAAATTTAAAAAAATGTTTTTTTCTATCGAAAAATGTCAAATTTGATCATTTTTGGCTTATTTATACTTAGTCCAGTCATAAACGACCTCGATGTATACATTTTGACTTACTTGGATCAAAATTTCAATGATTTGTATAGTCATGACATTTTAGTTGAAAAATCTAAAATTTTCAAAAAATGTTTTTTCTATCGAAAAATGTCAAATTTGATCATTTTTGGCTTATTTATACTTAGTGCAGTCATAAACGACCTCGATGTATACATTTTGACTTACTTGGATCAAAATTTCAATGATTTGTATAGTCATGACAATCTAGTTGAAAAATCGAAAATTTTCAAAAAATGTTTTTTCTATCGAAGAATGTCAAATTTGATCATTTTTGGCTTATTTATACTTAGTCCTGTCATAAAGGACCTCTATGTATACATTTTGACTTACTTGGATCAAAATTTCAATGATTTGTATAGTCATGACATTCTAGTTGAAAAATCGATAATTTTAAAAAAATGTTTTTTCTATCGAAAAATGTCAAATTTGATCATTTTTGGCTTTTTTATACTTACTCCAGTCATAAACGACCACGATGTATACATTCTGACTTACTTGGATCAAAATTTCAATGATTTGTATAGTCATGACTCTCATGTTGAAAAATCTAAAATTTTCAAAAAATGTTTTTTCTATCGAAAAATGTCAAATTTGATCATTTTTGGCTTATTTATACTTAGTCCTGTCATTAGGGACCTCTATGTATACATTTTGACTTACTTGGATCAAAATTTCAATGATTAGTATAGTCATGACTCTCATGTTAAAAAATCTAAAATTTTCAAAAAATGTTTTTTCTATCGAAAAATGTCAAATTTGATCATTTTTGGCTTATTTACACTTAGTCCAGTCATAAACGACCTCGATGTATACATTTTGACTTACTTGGATCGAAATTTTAATGATTTGTATAGTCATGAAATTCTAGTTAAAAAATCGAAAATTTTCAAAAATTGTTTTTTCTATCGAAAAATGTCAAATTTGATCATTTTTGGCTTACTTATACTTAGTCCTGTCATAAAGGACCTCTATGTATACATTTTGACTTAGTTGGATCAAAATTTCAATGATTTGTATAGTCATGACTCTCATGTTGAAAAATCTAAAAATTTCAAAAAATGTTTTTTCTCTCGAAAAATGTCAAATTTGATCATTTTTGGCTTATTTACACTTACTCCTGTCATAAAGGGCCTCTATGTATACATTTTGACTTACTAGGATCAAAATTTCAATGATTTGTATAGTCATGACTCTCATGTTGAAAAATCGAAAATTTCCAAAAAATGTTTTTTCTATCGAAAAATGTCAATTTTGATCATTTTGGACTTATTTATACTTAGTCCAGTCATAAACGACCTCTATGTATACATTTTGACTTACTTGGATCAAAATTTCAAAATTTGTATAGTCATGACTCTCATGTTGAAAAATCGAAAATTTTCAAAAAATGTTTTTTCTATCGAAAAATGTCAAATTTGATCATTTCTGGCTTATTTATACTTAGTCCAGTCATAAACGACCTCGATGTATACATTTTGACTTACTTGGATCAAAATTTCAATGATTTGTATAGTCATGACATTCTAGTTGAAAAATCTAAAATTTTCAAAAAATGTTTTTTCTATCGAAAAATGTCAAATTTGATCATTTTTGGCTTATTTATACTTAGTCCAGTCATAAACGACCTCGATGTATACATTTTGACTTACTTGGATCAAAATTTCAATGATTTGTATAGTCATGACATTCTAGTTGAAAAATCGAAAATTTTCAAAAAATGTTTTTTCTATCGAGAATGTCAAATTTGATCATTTTGGACTTATTTATACTTAGTCCAGTCATAAACGACCTCTATGTATACATTTTGACTAACTTGGATCAAAATTTCAAAAATTTTTATAGTCACGACTCTCATGTTGAAAAATCGAAAATTTTCAAAAAATGTTTTTTCTTTCGAAAAATGTCAAATTTGATCAATTTTGGCTTATTTATACTTAGTCCAGTCATAAACGACCTCGATATATACATTTTGACTTACTTGGATCAAAATTTCAATGATTTGTATAGTCATGACTCTCATGTAGAAAAATCGAAAATTTTCAAAAAATGTTTTTTTCGATCGAAAAATGTCAAATTTGATCATTTTTGGCTTATTTACACTTAGTCCAGTCATAAACGACCTCGATGTATACATTTTGACTTACTTGGATCGAAATTTTAATGATTTGTATAGTCATGAAATTCTAGTTGAAAAATCGAAAATTTTCAAAAATTGTTTTTTCTATCGAAAAATGTCAAATTTGATCATTTTTGGCTTATTTATACTTAGTCCTGTCATAAAGGACCTCTATGTATACATTTTGACTTAGTTGGATCAAAATTTCAATGATTTGTATAGTCATGACTCTCATGTTAAAAAATCTAAGATTTTCAAAAAATGTTTTTTCTATCGAAAAATGTCAAATTTGATCATTTTTGGCCTTTTTATACTTGGTCCAGTCATAAACGACCTCTATGTATACATTTTGACTTACTTGGATCAAAATTTCAATGATTTGTATAGTCATGACTCTCATGTTGAAAAATCGAAAATTTTCAAAAAATGTTTTTTCTATCGAAAAATGTAAAATTTGATCATTTTTGGCTTATTTATACTTAGTCCAGTCATAAACGACCTCGATGTATACATTTTGACTTACATGGATCAAAATTTCAATGATTTGTATAGTCATGACTCTCATGTTGAAAAATCTAAAATTTAAAAAAATGTTTTTTCTATCGAAAAATGTCAAATTTGATCATTTTTTGGCTTATTTATACTTAGTCCAGTCATAAACGACCTCGATGTATACATTTTGACTTACTTGGATCAAAATTTCAATGATTTGTATAGTCATGACATTTTAGTTGAAAAATCTAAAATTTTAAAAAAATGTTTTTTCTATCGAAAAATGACAAATTTGATCATTTTTGGCTTATTTATACTTAGTCCTGTCATTAGGGACCTCTATGTATACATTTTGACTTACTTGGATCAAAATTTCAATGATTAGTATAGTCATGACTCTCATGTTAAAAAATCTAAAATTTTCAAAAAATGTTTTTGCTATCGAAAAATGTCAAATTTGATCATTTTTGGCTTATTTACACTTAGTCCAGTCATAAACGACCTCGATGTATACATTTTGACTTACTTGGATCGAAATTTTAATGATTTGTTTAGTCATGAAATTCTAGTTAAAAAATCGAAAATTTTCAAAAATTGTTTTTTCTATCGAAAAATGTCAAATTTGATCATTTTTGGCTTACTTATACTTAGTCTTGTCATAAAGGACCTCTATGTATACATTTTGACTTAGTTGGATCAAAATTTCAATGATTTGTATAGTCATGACTCTCATGTTGAAAAATCTAAAAATTTCAAAAAATGTTTTTTCTCTCGAAAAATGTCAAATTTGATCATTTTTGGCTTATTTACACTTAGTCCAGTCATAAACGACCTCGATGTATACATTTTGACTTACTTGGATCGAAATTTTAATGATTTGTATAGTCATGACTCTCATGTTGAAAAATCTAAAATTTTCAAAATATGTTTTTTCTATCGAAAAATGTCAAATTTGATCATTTTTGGCTTTTTTATACTTACTCCAGTCAAAATCGACCACGATGTATACATTTTGACTTACTTGGATCAAAATTTCAATGATTTGTATAGTCATGACTCTCATGTTGAAAAATCTAAATTTTTCAAAAAATGTTTTTTCTATCGAAAAATGTCAAATTTGATCATTTTTGGCTTATTTATACTTAGTCCAGTCATAAACGACCTCGATGTATACATTTTGACTTTCTTGGATCAAAATTTCAATGATTTGTATAGTCATGACATTCTAGTTGAAAAATCAAAAATTTTCAAAAAATGTTTTTTCCATCGAAAAATGTCAAATTTGATCATTTTTGGCTTATTTACACTTACTTCTGTCATAAAGGGCCTCTATGTATACATTTTGACTTACTAGATTCAAAATTTCAATGATTTGTATAGTCATGACTCCCATGTTGAAAAATCGAAAATTTCCAAAAAATGTTTTTTCTATCGAAAAATGTCAATTTTGATCATTTTGGACTTATTTATACTTAGCCCAGTCATAAACGACCTCTATGTATACATTTGGACTTACTTGGATCAAAATTTCAAAATTTTGTATAGTCATGGCTCTCATGTTGAAAAATCGAAAATTTTCAAAAAATGTTTTTTCTATCGAGAAATGTCAAATTTGATCATTTTTGGCTTATTTATACTTAGTCCAGTCATAGACGACCTCGATGTATACATTTTGACTTACTTGGATCAAAATTTCAATGATTTGTATAGTCAGGAAATTCTAGTTGAAAAATCGAAAATTTTCAAAAAATGATTTTTCTATCGAAAAATGTCAAATCTGATCATTTTTGGCTTATTTATACTTAGTCCTGTCACATAGGACCTCTATGTATACATTTTGACTTAATTGGATCAAAATTTCAATGATTTGTATAGTCATGACTCTCATGTTGAAAAATCTAAAATTTTCAAAAAATGTATTTTCGATCGAAAAGTGTCAAATTTGATCATTTTTGGCTTATTTATACTTAGTCCAGTCATAATCGACCTCGATGTATATTTTTTGACTTACTTGGATCAAAATTTCAATTATTTGTAAAGTCATGACTCTCATGTTGAAAAATCGAAAATTTTCAAAAAATGTTTTTCTATCGAAAAATGTCAAATTTGATCATTTTGGACTTATTTTAACTTAGTCCAGTCACAAACGACCTCTATGTATACATTTTGACTTACTTGGATCAAAATTTCAGTGATTTGTATTGTCATGACATTCAAGTTGAAAAATCGAAAATTTTCAAAAAATGTTTTTTCTATCGAAAAAATGTCAAATTTGATCATTTTTGGCTTATTTATACTTAGTCCTGTCATAAAGGACCTATATGTATACATTTTGACTTACTTGGATCAAAATTTCAATGACTTGTATAGTCATGACTCTCATGTTGAAAAATCTAAAATTTTCAAAAAATGTTTTTTCTATCGAAAAATTTCAAATTTGATCATTTTGGACTTATTTAACTTAGTCCAGTCATAAACGACCTCTATGTATACATTTTGACTTACTTGGATGAAAATTTCAAAAATTTGTATAGTCATGACTCTCATGTTGAAAAATCGAAAATTTTCAAAAAAATGTTTTTTCTATCGAAAAATGTCAAATTTGATCATTTTTGGCTTATTTATACTTAGTCCTGTCATAAAGGACCTCTATGTATACATTTTGACTAACTTGGATCAAAATTTCAATGATTTGTATAGTCATGACTCTCATATTGAAAAATCTAAAATTTTCAAAAAATGTTTTTTCTATCGAAAAATGTCAAATTTGATCATTTTGGACTTATTTATACTTAGTCCTGTCATAAAGAACCTCTATGTATACATTTTGACTTACTTGGATCAAAATTTCAATGATTTGTATAGTCATGACTCTTATGTTGAAAAATCTAAAATTTTCAAAAAAAGTTTTTTTTATCGAAAAATGTCAAATTTGATCACTTTTGCCTATTTATACTTAGCCAAGTCATAAACAACCTCTATATTTTCATTTTGACTTACTTGGTTCAAAATTTCAATGATTTGTATAGTCATGACTCTCATGTTGAAAAATCTTAAATTTTCAAAAAATGTGTTTTCTATCGAAAAATGTCAAATTTGATCATTTTTGGTTTATTTATACTTAGTCCAGTCAAAAACGACCTCTATGTATACATTTTGACTTACTTGGGTCAAAATTTCAATGATTTGTATAGTTATGACTCTCATGTTGAAAAATCTAAAATTTTCAAAAAATGTTTTTTCTATCGAAAAATGTCAAATTTGATCATTTTTGGCTTATTTATACTTAGTCCAGTCAGAAACGACCTCTATGTATACATTTTGACTTACTTGGATCAAAATTTCAAAAATTTGTATAGTCATGACTCTCATGTTGAAAAATCGAAAATTTTCAAAAAATGTTTTTTCTATCGAAAAATGTCAAATTTCATCATTTTTGGCTTATTTATACTTAGTCCTGTCATAAAGGACCTCTATGTATACAATTTAACTTACTTGGATCAAAATTTCAATGATTTGTATAGTCATAACTCTCATGTTGAAAAATCGAAAATTTTCAAAAAATGTTTTTTCGTTCGAAAAATGGCAAATTTGATCATTTTTGGCTTATTTATACTTAGTCCTGTCATAAAGGACCTCTATGTATACATTTTGACTTACTTGGATCAAAATTTCAATGATTTGTATAGTCATGACTCTCACGTTGAAAAATCGAAAATTTCCAAAAAATGTTTTTTCTATCGAAAAATGTAAAATTTGATCATTTTTGGCTTATTTATACTTAGTCCAGTCATAAACGACCTCGATGTATACATTTTGACTTACATGGATCAAAATTTCAATGATTTGTATAGTCATGACTCTCATGTTGAAAAATCTAAAATTTTCAAAAAATGTTTTTTCTATCGAAAAATGTCAAATTTGATCATTTTTGGCTTATTTATACTTAGTCCAGTCATAAACGACCTCGATGTATACATTTTGACTTACTTGGATCAAAATTTCAATGATTTGTATAGTCATGACATTTTAGTTGAAAAATCTAAAAGTTTCAAAAAATGTTTTTCGATCGAAAAATGGCAAATTTGATCATTTTTGGCTTATTTATACTTAGTCCTGTCATAAAGGACCTCTATGTATACATTTTGACTTACTTGGATCAAAATTTCAATGATTTGTATAGTCATGACTCTCACGATGAAAAATCGAAAATTTCCAAAAAATGTTTTTTCTATCGAAAATGCAAATTTGATCATTTTGGACTTATTTATACTTAGTCCAGTCATAAACGACCTCTATGTATACATTTTGACTTACTTGGATCAAAATTTCAAAATTTGTATAGTCATGACTCTCATGTTGAAAAATGGAAATTTTTAAAAAAATTTTTTTTCTATCGAAAAATGTCAAATTTGATCATTTTTGGCTTATTTATACTTAGTCCAGTCATAAACGACCTCGATGTATACATTTTGACTTACTTGGATCAAAATTTCAATGATTTGAGTAGTCATGAAATTCTAGTTGAAAAATCGAAAATTTTCAAAAAATGTTTTTTCTATCGAAAAATGTCAAATTTGATCATTTTTGGCCTATTTATACTTGGTCCAGTCATAAACGACCTCTATGTATACATTTTGACTTACTTGGATCAAAATTTCAATGATTTGTATAGTCATGACTCTCACGTTGAAAAATCGAAAATTTCCAAAAAATGTTTTTTCTATCGAAAATGCAAATTTGATCATTTTGGACTTATTTATACTTAGTCCAGTCATAAACGACCTCTATGTATACATTTTGACTTACTTGGATCAAAATTTCAAAATTTGTATAGTCATGACTCTCATGTTGAAAAATCGAAAATTTTCAAAAAATGTTTTTTCTATCGAAAAATGTCAAATTTGATCATTTTTGGCTTATTTTTACTTTGTCCAGTCCTAAACGACCTCGATGTATACATTTTGACTTACTTGGATCAAAATTTCAATGATTTGTATAGTCATGACATTCTAGTTGAAAAATCTAAAATTTTCAAAAAATGTTTTTTCTATCGAAAAATGTCAAATTTGATCATTTTTGGCTTATTTATACTTAGTCCAGTCATAAACGACCTCGATGATACATTTTGACTTACTTGGATCAAAATTTCAATGATTTGTATAGTCATGACATTCTAGTTGAAAAATCGAAAATTTTCAAAAAATGTTTTTTCTATCGAGAATGTCAAATTTGATCATTTTGGACTTATTTATACTTAGTCCAGTCATAAACGACCTCTATGTATACATTTTGACTAACTTGGATCAAAATTCCAAAAATTTTTATAGTCACGACTCTCATGTTGAAAAATCGAAAATTTTCAAAAAATGTTTTTTCTTTCGAAAAATGTCAAATTTGATCAATTTTGGCTTATTTATACTTAGTCCAGTCATAAACGACCTCGATATATACATTTTGACTTACTTGGATCAAAATTTCAATGATTTGTATAGTCATGACTCTCATGTTGAAAAATCGAAAATTTTCAAAAAATGTTTTTTCGATCGAAAAATGTCAAATTTGATCATTTTTGGCTTATTTACACTTAGTCCAGTCATAAACGACCTCGATGTATACATTTTGACTTACTTGGATCGAAATTTTAATGATTTGTATAGTCATGAAATTCTAGTTGAAAAATCGAAAATTTTCAAAAATTGTTTTTTCTATCGAAAAATGTCAAATTTGATCATTTTTGGCTTATTTATACTTAGTCCTGTCATAAAGGACCTCTATGTATACATTTTGACTTAGTTGGATCAAAATTTCAATGATTTGTATAGTCATGACTCTCATGTTAAAAAATCTAAGATTTTCAAAAAATGTTTTTTCTATCGAAAAATGTCAAATTTGATCATTCTTGGCCTTTTTATACTTGGTCCAGTCATAAACGACCTCTATGTATACATTTTGACCTACATGGATCAAAATTTTAATGATTTGTATAGTCATGACTCTCATGTTGAAAAATCTAAAATTTAAAAAAAAGTTTTTTCTATCGAAAAATGTCAAATTTGATCATTTTTGGCTTATTTATACTTAGTCCAGTCATAAACGACCTCGATGTATACATTTTGACTTACTTGGATCAAAATTTCAATGATTTGTATAGTCATGACATTTTAGTTGAAAAATCTAAAATTTTCAAAAAATGTTTTTTCTATCGAAAAATGTCAAATTTGATCATTTTTGGCTTATTTATACTTAGTGCAGTCATAAACGACCTCGATGTATACATTTTGACTTACTTGGATCAAAATTTCAATGATTTGTATAGTCATGACAATCTAGTTGAACAATCGAAAATTTTCAAAAAATGTTTTTTCTATCGAAGAATGTCAAATTTGATCATTTTTGGCTTATTTATACTTAGTCCTGTCATAAAGGACCTCTATGTATACATTTTGACTTACTTGGATCAAAATTTCAATGATTTGTATAGTCATGACAATCTAGTTGAAAAATCGAAAATTTTCAAAAAATGTTTTTTTATCGAAAAATGTAAAATTTGATCATTTTTGGCTTATTTATACTTAGTCCAGTCATAAACGACCTCGATGTATACATTTTGACTTACTTTGATCAAAATTTCAATGATTTGTATAGTCATGACATTTTAGTTGAAAAATCTAAAATTTTCAAAAAATGTTTTTTCTATCGCAAAATGTCAAATTTGATCATTTTTGGCTTTTTTATACTTACTCCAGTCATAAACGACCACGATGTATACATTCTGACTTACTTGGATCAAAATTTCAATGATTTGTATAGTCATGACTCTCATGTTGAGAAATCTAAAATTTTCAAAAAATGTTTTTTCTATCGAAAAATGTCAAATTTGATCATTTTTGGCTTATTTATACTTAGTCCTGTCATTAGGGACCTCTATGTATACATTTTGACTTACTTGGATCAAAATTTCAATGATTAGTATAGTCATGACTCTCATGTTAAAAAATCTAAAATTTTCAAAAAATGTTTTTTCTATCGAGAATGTCAAATTTGATCATTTTGGACTTATTTATACTTAGTCCAGTCATAAACGACCTCTATGTATACATTTTGACTAACTTGGATCAAAATTCCAAAAATTTTTATAGTCACGACTCTCATGTTGAAAAATCGAAAATTTTCAAAAAATGTTTTTTCTTTCGAAAAATGTCAAATTTGATCAATTTTGGCTTATTTATACTTAGTCCAGTCATAAACGACCTCGATATATACATTTTGACTTACTTGGATCAAAATTTCAATGATTTGTATAGTCATGACTCTCATGTTGAAAAATCGAAAATTTTCAAAAAATGTTTTTTCGATCGAAAAATGTCAAATTTGATCATTTTTGGCTTATTTACACTTAGTCCAGTCATAAACGACCTCGATGTATACATTTTGACTTACTTGGATCGAAATTTTAATGATTTGTATAGTCATGAAATTCTAGTTGAAAAATCGAAAATTTTCAAAAATTGTTTTTTCTATCGAAAAATGTCAAATTTGATCATTTTTGGCTTATTTATACTTAGTCCTGTCATAAAGGACCTCTATGTATACATTTTGACTTAGTTGGATCAAAATTTCAATGATTTGTATAGTCATGACTCTCATGTTAAAAAATCTAAGATTTTCAAAAAATGTTTTTTCTATCGAAAAATGTCAAATTTGATCATTCTTGGCCTTTTTATACTTGGTCCAGTCATAAACGACCTCTATGTATACATTTTGACCTACATGGATCAAAATTTTAATGATTTGTATAGTCATGACTCTCATGTTGAAAAATCTAAAATTTAAAAAAAAGTTTTTTCTATCGAAAAATGTCAAATTTGATCATTTTTGGCTTATTTATACTTAGTCCAGTCATAAACGACCTCGATGTATACATTTTGACTTACTTGGATCAAAATTTCAATGATTTGTATAGTCATGACATTTTAGTTGAAAAATCTAAAATTTTCAAAAAATGTTTTTTCTATCGAAAAATGTCAAATTTGATCATTTTTGGCTTATTTATACTTAGTGCAGTCATAAACGACCTCGATGTATACATTTTGACTTACTTGGATCAAAATTTCAATGATTTGTATAGTCATGACAATCTAGTTGAACAATCGAAAATTTTCAAAAAATGTTTTTTCTATCGAAGAATGTCAAATTTGATCATTTTTGGCTTATTTATACTTAGTCCTGTCATAAAGGACCTCTATGTATACATTTTGACTTACTTGGATCAAAATTTCAATGATTTGTATAGTCATGACAATCTAGTTGAAAAATCGAAAATTTTCAAAAAATGTTTTTTTATCGAAAAATGTAAAATTTGATCATTTTTGGCTTATTTATACTTAGTCCAGTCATAAACGACCTCGATGTATACATTTTGACTTACTTTGATCAAAATTTCAATGATTTGTATAGTCATGACATTTTAGTTGAAAAATCTAAAATTTTCAAAAAATGTTTTTTCTATCGCAAAATGTCAAATTTGATCATTTTTGGCTTTTTTATACTTACTCCAGTCATAAACGACCACGATGTATACATTCTGACTTACTTGGATCAAAATTTCAATGATTTGTATAGTCATGACTCTCATGTTGAGAAATCTAAAATTTTCAAAAAATGTTTTTTCTATCGAAAAATGTCAAATTTGATCATTTTTGGCTTATTTATACTTAGTCCTGTCATTAGGGACCTCTATGTATACATTTTGACTTACTTGGATCAAAATTTCAATGATTAGTATAGTCATGACTCTCATGTTAAAAAATCTAAAATTTTCAAAAAATGTTTTTTCTATCGAAAAATGTCAAATTTGATCATTTTTGGCTTATTTACACTTAGTCCAGTCATAAACGACCTCGATGTATACATTTTGACTTACTTGGATCGAAATTTTAATGATTTGTATAGTCATGAAATTCTAGTTAAAAAATCGAAAATTTTCAAAAATAGTTTTTTCTATCGAAAAATGTCAAATTTGATCATTTTTGGCTTATTTATACTTAGTCCTGTCATAAAGGACCTCTATGTATACATTTTGACTTAGTTGGATCAAAATTTCAATGATTTGATTAGTCATGACTCTCATGTTGAAAAATCTAAAAATTTCAAAAAATGTTTTTTCTCTCGAAAAATGTCAAATTTGATCATTTTTGGCCTATTTACACTTAGTCCAGTCATAAACGACCTCGATGTATACATTTTGACTTACTTGGATCGAAATTTTAATGATTTGTATAGTCATGACTCTCATGTTGAAAAATCTAAAATTTTCAACATATGTTTTTTCTATCGAAAAATGTCAAATTTGATCATTTTTGGCTTTTTTATACTTACTCCAGTCAAAAACGACCACGATGTATACATTTTGACTTACTTGGATCAAAATTTCAATGATTTGTATAGTCATGACTCTCATGTTGAAAAATCTAAAATTTTCAAAAAATGTTTTTTCTATCGAAAAATGTCAAATTTGATCATTTTTGGCTTATTTATACTTAGTCCAGTCATAAACGACCTCGATGTATACATTTTGACTTTCTTGGATCAAAATTTCAATGATTTGTATAGTCATGACATTCTAGTTGAAAAATCAAAAATTTTCAAAAAATGTTTTTTCCATCGAAAAATGTCAAATTTGATCATTTTTGGCTTATTTACACTTACTCCTGTCATAAAGGGCCTCTATGTATACATTTTGACTTACTAGGATCAAAATTTCAATGATTTGTATAGTCATGACTCTCATGTTGAAAAATCGAAAATTTTCAAAAAATGTTTTTTCTATCGAGAAATGTCAAATTTGATCATTTTTGGCTTATTTATACTTAGTCCAGTCATAGACGACCTCGATGTATACATTTTGACTTACTTGGATCAAAATTTCAATGATTTGTATAGTCAGGAAATTCTAGTTGAAAAATCGAAAATTTTCAAAAAATGATTTTTCTATCGAAAAATGTCAAATCTGATCATTTTTGGCTTATTTATACTTAGTCCTGTCATAAAGGACCTCTATGTATACATTTTGACTTAATTGGATCAAAATTTCAATGATTTGTATAGTCATGACTCTCATGTTGAAAAATCTAAAATTTTCAAAAAATGTATTTTCGATCGAAAAGTGTCAAATTTGATCATTTTTGGCTTATTTATACTTAGTCCAGTCATAATCGACCTCGATGTATATTTTTTGACTTACTTGGATCAAAATTTCAATTATTTGTATAGTCATGACTCTCATGTTGAAAAATCGAAAATTTTCAAAAAATGTTTTTCTATCGAAAAATGTCAAATTTGATCATTTTGGACTTATTTTAACTTAGTCCAGTCATAAACGACCTCTATGTATACATTTTGACTTACTTGGATCAAAATTTCAGTTATTTGTATTGTCATGACATTCTAGTTGAAAAATCGAAAATTATCAAAAAATGTTTTTTCTATCGAAAAATGTCAAATTTGATCATTTTTGGCTTATTTATACTTAGTCCTGTCATAAAGGACCTATAGGTATACATTTTGACTTACTTGGATCAAAATTTCAATGACTTGTATAGTCATGACTCTCATGTTGAAAAATCTAAAATTTTCAAAAAATGTTTTTTCTATCGAAAAATTTCAAATTTGATCATTTTGGACTTATTAAACTTAGTCCAGTCATAAACGACCTCTATGTATACATTTTGACTTACTTGGATGAAAATTTCAAAAATTTGTATAGTCATGACTCTCATGTTGAAAAATCGAAAATTTTCAAAAAATGTTTTTTCTATCGAAAAATGTCAAATTTGATCATTTTTGGCTTATTTATACTTAGTCCTGTCATAAAGGACCTCTATGTTTACATTTTGACTAACTTGGATCAAAATTTCAATGATTTGTATAGTCATGACTCTCATGTTGAAAAATCTAAAATTTTCAAAAAATGTTTTTTCTATCGAAAAATGTCAAATTTGATCATTTTGGACTTATTTATACTTAGTCCTGTCATAAAGAACCTCTATGTATACATTTTGACTTACTTGGATCAAAATTTCAATGATTTGTATAGTCATGACTCTTATGTTGAAAAATCTAAAATTTTCAAAAAAAGTTTTTTTTATCGAAAAATGTCAAATTTGATCACTTTTGCCTATTTATACTTAGCCAAGTCATAAACGACCTCTATATTTACATTTTGACTTACTTGGTTCAAAATTTCAATGATTTGTATAGTCATGACTCTCATGTTGAAAAATCTTAAATTTTCAAAAAATGTTTTTTCTCTAGAAAAATGTCAAATTTGATCATTTTGGACTTATTTATACTTAGTCCAGTCATAAACGACCTCTATGTATACATTTTGACTTACTTGGATGAAAATTTCAAAAATTTGTATAGTCATGACTCTCATGTTGAAAAATCTAAAATTTTCCAAAAATGTTTTTTCTATCGAAAAATGTCAAATTTGATCATTTTGGACTTATTTAAACTTAGTCCAGTCATAAACGACCTCGATGTATACATTTTGACTTACTTGGATCAAAATTTCAATGATTTGTATAGTCATGACATTCTAGATGAAAAATCGAAAATATTCAAAAAATGTTTTTTCTATCGAAAAATGTTAAATTTGATCATTTTTGGCTTATTTATACTTACTCCCGTCATAAAGGACCTCTATGTATACATTTTGACTTACTTGGATCAAAATTTCAATGATTTGTATAGTCATGACTCTCATGTTGAAAAATCTAAAATTTTCAAAAAACGTTTTTTTTATCGAAAATGTCAAATTTGATCACTTTTGACCTATTTATACTTAGTCAAGTCATAAACGACCTCTATGTATACATTTTGACTTACTTGGATCAAAATTTCAATGATTTGTATAGTCATGACTCTCATGTTGAAAAATCTAAAATTTTCAAAAAATGTATTTTCGATCGAAAAGTGTCAAATTTGATCATTTTTGGCTTATTTATACTTAGTCCAGTCATAATCGACCTCGATGTATATTTTTTGACTTACTTGGATCAAAATTTCAATTATTTGTATAGTCATGACTCTCATGTTGAAAAATCGAAAATTTTCAAAAAATGTTTTTCTATCGAAAAATGTCAAATTTGATCATTTTGGACTTATTTTAACTTAGTCCAGTCATAAACGACCTCTATGTATACATTTTGACTTACTTGGATCAAAATTTCAATGATTTGTATAGTCATGACTCTCATGTTGAAAAATCTAAAATTTTCAAAAAATGTATTTTCGATCGAAAAATGTCAAATTTGATCATTTTTGGCTTATTTATACTTAGTCCAGTCATAATCGACCTCGATGTATACATTTTGACTTACTTGGATCAAAATTTCAATTATTTGTATAGTCATGACTCTCATGTTGAAAAATCGAAAATTTTCAAAAAATGTTTTTCTATCGAAAAATGTCAAATTTGATCATTTTGGACTTATTTTAACTTAGTCCAGTCATAAACGACCTCTATGTATACATTTTGACTTACTTGGATCAAAATTTCAGTGATTTGTATTGTCATGACATTCTAGTTGAACAATCGAAAATTTTCAAAAAATGTTTTTTCTATCGAAAAATGTCAAATTTGATCATTTTTGGCTTATTTATACTTAGTCCTGTCATAAAGGACCTATATGTATACATTTTGACTTACTTGGATCAAAATTTCAGTGATTTGTATTGTCATGACATTCTAGTTGAAAAATCGAAAATTTTCAAAAAATGTTTTTTCTATCGAAAAATGTCAAATTTGATCATTTTTGGCTTATTTATACTTAGTCCTGTCATAAAGGACCTCTATGTATACATTTTGACTTACTTGGATCAAAATTTCAATGATTTGTATAGTCATGACTCTTATGTTGAAAAATCTAAAATTTTCAAAAAAAGTTTTTTTTTATCGAAAAATGTCAAATTTGATCACTTTTGCCTATTTATACTTAGCCAAGTCATAAACGACCTCTATATTTACATTTTGACTTACTTGGTTCAAAATTTCAATGATTTGTATAGTCATGACTCTCATGTTGAAAAATCTTAAATTTTCAAAAAATGTTTTTTCTCTAGAAAAATGTCAAATTTGATCAATTTGGACTTATTTATACTTAGTCCAGTCATAAACGACCTCTATGTATACATTTTGTCTTACTTGGATCAAAATTTCAATGATTTGTATAGTCATGACTCTTATGTTGAAAAATCTAAAATTTTCAAAAAAAGTTTTTTTTATCGAAAAATGTCAAATTTGATCACTTTTGTCTATTTATACTTAGCCAAGTCATAAACGACCTCTATATTTACATTTTGACTTACTTGGTTCAAAATTTCAATGATTTGTATAGTCATGACTCTCATGTTGAAAAATCTAAAATTTTCAAAAAATGTTTTTTCTATCGAAAAATGTCAAATTTGATCATTTTTGGCTTATTTGTACTTAGTCCAGTCATAAACGACCTCGATGAATATTTTGACTTACTTGGATCAAAATTTCAATGAGTTGTATAGTCATGACATTCTAGTTGAAAAATCGAAAATGTTCAAAAAATGTTTTTTCTATCGAAAAATGTTAAATTTGATCATTTTTGGCTAATTTATACTTACTCCCGTCATAAAGGACCTCTATGTATACATTTTGACTTACTTGGATCAAAATTTCAATGATTTGTATAGTCATGACTCTCATGTTGAAAAATCTAAAATTTTCAAAAAATGTTTTTTTTTATCGAAAAATGTCAAATTTGATCACTTTTGACCTATTCATACTTAGTCAAGTCATAAACGACCTCTATGTATACATTTTGACTTACTTGGATCAAAATTTCAATGATTTGTATAGGCATGACTCTCATGTTGAAAAATCTAAAATTTTCAAAAAATATTTTTTCTATCGAAAAATGTCAAATTTGATCATTTTTGGCTTATTTATACTTAGTCCACTCATAAACGACCTCGATGTATACATTGTGACTTACTTGGATCAAAATTTCAATGATTTGTATAGTCATGACATTCTAGTTGAAAAATCGAAAATTTTCAAATAATGTTTCTTCTATCGAAAAATGTCAAATTTGATCATTTTGGACTTATTTAAACTTAGTCCTGTCATAAACGACCTCTATGTATACATTTTGACTTACTTGGATCAAAATTTCAAAAATTTGTATAGTCATGACTCTCATGTTGAAAAATCTAAAATTTTCAAAAAATGTTTCTTCTATCGAAAAATGTCAAATTTGATCATTTTTGGCTTATTTATACTTAGTCCAGTCATAAACGACCTCGATGTATACATTTTGACTTACTTGGATCAAAATTTCAATGATTTGTATAGTCATGACTCTCATGTTGAAAAATCTAAAATTTTCAAAAAATCTTTTTTTTATCGAAAAATGTCAAATTTGATCATTTTTGGCTTATTTATACTTAGTCCACTCATAAACGACCTCGATGTATACATTGTGACTTACTTGGATCAAAATTTCAATGATTTGTATAGTCATGACATTCTAGTTGAAAAATCGAAAATTTTCAAATAATGTTTCTTCTATCGAAAAATGTCAAATTTGATCATTTTGGACTTATTTAAACTTAGTCCAGTCATAAACGACCTCTATGTATACATTTTGACTTACTTGGATCAAAATTTCAAAAATTTGTATAGTCATGACTCTCATGTTGAAAAATCTAAAATTTTCAAAAAATGTTTCTTCTATCGAAAAATGTCAAATTTGATCATTTTTGGCTTATTTATACTTAGTCCAGTCATAAACGACCTCGATGTATACATTTTGACTTACTTGGATCAAAATTTCAATGATTTGTATAGTCATGACTCTCATGTTGAAAAATCTAAAATTTTCAAAAAATGTATTTTCGATCGAAAAATGTCAAATTTGATCATTTTTGGCTTATTTATACTTAGTCCAGTCATAATCGACCTCGATGTATACATTTTGACTTACTTGGATCAAAATTTCAATTATTTGTATAGTCATGACTCTCATGTTGAAAAATCGAAAATTTTCAAAAAATGTTTTTCTATCGAAAAATGTCAAATTTGATCATTTTGGACTTATTTTAACTTAGTCCAGTCATAAACGACCTCTATGTATACATTTTGACTTACTTGGATCAAAATTTCAGTGATTTGTATTGTCATGACATTCTAGTTGAACAATCGAAAATTTTCAAAAAATGTTTTTTCTATCGAAAAATGTCAAATTTGATCATTTTTGGCTTATTTATACTTAGTCCTGTCATAAAGGACCTATATGTATACATTTTGACTTACTTGGATCAAAATTTCAGTGATTTGTATTGTCATGACATTCTAGTTGAAAAATCGAAAATTTTCAAAAAATGTTTTTTCTATCGAAAAATGTCAAATTTGATCATTTTTGGCTTATTTATACTTAGTCCTGTCATAAAGGACCTCTATGTATACATTTTGACTTACTTGGATCAAAATTTCAATGATTTGTATAGTCATGACTCTTATGTTGAAAAATCTAAAATTTTCAAAAAAAGTTTTTTTTATCGAATAATGTCAAATTTGATCACTTTTGTCTATTTATACTTAGCCAAGTCATAAACGACCTCTATATTTACATTTTGACTTACTTGGTTCAAAATTTCAATGATTTGTATAGTCATGACTCTCATGTTGAAAAATCTAAAATTTTCAAAAAATGTTTTTTCTATCGAAAAATGTCAAATTTGATCGTTTTTGGCTTATTTGTACTTAGTCCAGTCATAAACGACCTCGATGAATATTTTGACTTACTTGGATCAAAATTTCAATGAGTTGTATAGTCATGACATTCTAGTTGAAAAATCGAAAATATTCAAAAAATGTTTTTTCTATCGAAAAATGTTAAATTTGATCATTTTTGGCTAATTTATACTTACTCCCGTCATAAAGGACCTCTATGTATACATTTTGACTTACTTGGATCAAAATTTCAATGATTTGTATAGTCATGACTCTCATGTTGAAAAATCTAAAATTTTCAAAAAATGTTTTTTTTTATCGAAAAATGTCAAATTTGATCACTTTTGACCTATTCATACTTAGTAAAGTCATAAACGACCTCTATGTATACATTTTGACTTACTTGGATCAAAATTTCAATGATTTGTATAGGCATGACTCTCATGTTGAAAAATCTAAAATTTAAAAAAAATATTTTTTCTATCGAAAAATGTCAAATTTGATCATTTTTGGCTTATTTATACTTAGTCCACTCATAAACGACCTCGATGTATACATTGTGACTTACTTGGATCAAAATTTCAATGATTTGTATAGTCATGACATTCTAGTTGAAAAATCGAAAATTTTCAAATAATGTTTCTTCTATCGAAAAATGTCAAATTTGATCATTTTGGACTTATTTAAACTTAGTCCTGTCATAAACGACCTCTATGTATACATTTTGACTTACTTGGATCAAAATTTCAAAAATTTGTATAGTCATGACTCTCATGTTGAAAAATCTAAAATTTTCAAAAAATGTTTCTTCTATCGAAAAATGTCAAATTTGATCATTTTTGGCTTATTTATACTTAGTCCAGTCATAAACGACCTCGATGTATACATTTTGACTTACTTGGATCAAAATTTCAATGATTTGTATAGTCATGACTCTCATGTTGAAAAATCTAAAATTTTCAAAAAATCTTTTTTTTATCGAAAAATGTCAAATTTGATCACTTTTGGCCTATTTATACTTAGTTAAGTCATAAACGAACTCTATGTATACATTTTGACTTACTTGGATCAAAATTTCAATGATTTGTATAGTCATGACTCTCTTGTTGAAAAATCTAAAATTTTCAATAAATGTTTTTTCTATCGAAAAATGTCAAATTTGATCATTTTGGACTTATTTAAACTTAATCCAGTCATAAACGACCTCTTTGTATACATTTTGACTTACTTGGATCAAAATTTCAAAAAATTGTATAGTCATGACTCTCATGTCGAAAAATCGAAAATTTTCAAAAAATGTTTTTTCTATCGAAAAATGTCAAATTTGATCATTTTTGGCTTATTCATACTTAGTCCAGTCATAAACGACCTCGATGTATACATTCTGACTTACTTGGATCAAAATTTCAATGATTTGTATAGTCATGACATTCTAGTGGAAAAATCTAAAATTTTCAAAAAATGTTTTTTCTATCGAAAAATGTCAAATTCGATCATTTTGTACTTATTTATACTTAGTCCAGTCATAAACGACCTCTATGTATACATTTTGACTTACTTGGATCAAAATTTCAAAAATTTGTATAGTCATGGCTCTCATGTTGAAAAATCGAAAATTTTCAAAAAATGTTTTTTCTATCGAAAAATGTCAAATTTGATCATTTTTGGCTTATTTATACTTAGTCCAGTCATAAACGACCTCGATGTATACATTTTGACTTACTTGGATCAAAATTTCAATGATTTGTATAGTCATGACATTCTAGTGGAAAAATCTAAAATTTTCAAAAAATGTTTTTTCTATCGAAAAATGACAAATTTGATCATTTTTGGCTTATTTATACTTAGTCCAGTCATAAACGACCTCGATGTATACATTTTGACTTACTTGGATCAAAATTTCAATGATTTGTATAGTCATGACATTCTAGTTGAAAAATCGAAAATATTCAAAAAATGTTTTTTCTATCGAAAAATGTCAAATTTGATCATTTTTGGCTTATTTATACTTACTCCCGTCATAAAGGACCTCTATGTATACATTTTGAATTACTTGGATCAAAATTTCAATGATTTGTATAGTCATGACTATCATGTTGAAAAATCTAAAATTTTCAAAAAATGTTTTTTTTATCAAAAAATGTCAAATTTGATCACTTTTGACCTATTTATACTTAGTCAAGTCATAAACGACCTCTATGTATACATTTTGACTTACTTGGATCAAAATTTCAATGATTTGTATAGGCATGACTCTCATGTTGAAAAATCTATAATTTTCAAAAAATATTTTTTCTATCGAAAAATGTCAAATTTAATCATTTTTGGCTTATTTATACTTAGTCCACTCATAAACGACCTCGATGTATACATTGTGACTTACTTGGATCAAAATTTCAATGATTTGTATAGTCATGACATTCTAGTTGAAAAATCGAAAATTTTCAAAAAATGTTTTTTCTATCGAAAAATGTCAAATTTGATCATTTTGGACTTATTTAAATTTAGTCCAGTCATAATCGACCTCTATGTAAACATTTTGACTTATTTGGATCAAAATTTCAAAAATTTGTATAGCCATGACTCTCATGTTGAAAAATCGAAAATTTTCAAAAAATGTTTCCTCTGTCGAAAAATGTCAAATTTGATCATTTTTGGCTTATTTATACTTAGTCCAGTCATAAACGACCTCGATGTATACATTTTGACTTACTTTGATCAAAATTTCAATGATTTGTATAGTCATGACATTCTTGTTAAAAAATAGAAAATTTTCAAAAAATGTTTTTCCTATCGAAAAATGTCAAATTTGATCATTTTTGGCTTATTTATACTTAGTCCAGTCATAAACGACCTCTATGTATACATTTTGACTTACTTGGATCAAAATTTCAATGATTTGTATAGCCATGACTCTCATGTTGAAAAATCGAAAATTTTCAAAAAATGTTTTTTCTATCGAAAAATGTCAAATTTGATCATTTTTGGCTTATTTATACTTACTCCAGTCATAAACGACCACGATGTATACATTTTGACTTACTTGGATCAAAATTTCAATGATTTGTATAGTCATGACTCTCATATTGAAAAATCTAAAATTTTCAAAAAATGTTTTTTCTATCGAAAAATGTCAAATTTGATCATTTTTGGCTTATTTATACTTAGTCTAGTCATAAACGACCTCGATGTATACATTTTGACTTACTTGGATCAAAATTTCAATGATTTGGGCTCTAAAATTTTCAAAAAATGTTTTTTCGATCGAAAAATGTCAAATTTGATCATTTTTGGCTTATTTATACTTAGTCCAGTCATAATCGACCTCGATGTATACATTTTGACTTACTTGGATCAAAATTTCAATGATTTGTATAGTCATGACTCTCATGTTGAAAAATCGAAAATTTTCAAAAAATGTTTTTTTTTATCGAAAAATGTCAAATTTGATCATTTTTGGCTTATTTATACTTAGTCCAGTCATAAACGACCTCTATGTATACATTTTGACTTACTTGGATCAAAATTTCAATGATTTGTATAGCCATGACTCTCATGTTGAAAATTCTAAAATTTCAAAAAATGTTTTTTTCTCTCGAAAAATGTCAAATTTGATCATTTTTGGCTTATTTATACTTAGTCCAGTCATAAACGACCTCGATGTATACATTTTGACTTACTTGGATCAAAATTTCAATGATTTGTATAGTCATGACTCTCATGTTGAAAAATCGAAAATTTTCAAAAAATTTTTTTTCTATCGAAAAATGTCAAATTTGATCATTTTTGGCTTATTTATACTTAGTCTAGTCATAAACGACATCGATGTATACATTTTTATTTACTTGGATCAAAATTTCAATGATTTGGGCTCTAAAATTTTCAAAAAATGTTTTTTTCTATCGAAAAATGTCAAATTTGATCATTTTTGGCTTATTTATACTTAGTCCAGTCATAATCGACCTCGATGTATACATTTTGACTTACTTGGATCAAAATTTCAATGATTTGTATAGTCATGACTCTCATGTTGAAAAATCGAAAATTTTCAAAAAATGTTTTTTTTTATCGAATAATGTCAAATTTGATCATTTTTGGCTTATTTATACTTAGTCCAGTCATAAACGACCTCTATGTATACATTTTGACTTACTTGGATCAAAATTTCAATGATTTGTATAGCCATGACTCTCATGTTGAAAAATCGAAAATTTTCAAAAAATGTTTTTTTCTATCGAAAAATGTCAAATTTGATCATTTTTGGCTTATTTATACTTAGCCCAGTCATAAACGACCACGATGTATACATTTCGACTTACTTGGATCAAAATTTCAATGATTTGTATAGTCATGACTCTCATATTGAAAAATCTAAAATTTTCAAAAAATGTTTTTTCTATCGAAAAATGTCAAATTTGATCATTTTTGGCTTATTTATACTTAGTCTAGTCATAAACGACCTCGATGTATACATTTTGACTTACTTGGATCAAAATTTCAATGATTTGGGCTCTAAAATTTTCAAAAAATGTTTTTTCGATCGAAAAATGTCAAATTTGATCATTTTTGGCTTATTTATACTTAGTCCAGTCATAATCGACCTCGATGTATACATTTTGACTTACTTGGATCAAAATTTCAATGATTTGTATAGTCATGACTCTCATGTTGAAAAATCGAAAATTTTCAAAAAATGTTTTTTTTATCGAAAAATGTCAAATTTGATCATTTTTGGCTTATTTATACTTAGTCCAGTCATAAACGACCTCTATGTATACATTTTGACTTACTTGGATCAAAATTTCAATGATTTGTATAGCCATGACTCTCATGTTGAAAATTCTAAAATTTCAAAAAATGTTTTTTCTCTCGAAAAATGTCAAATTTGATCATTTTTGGCTTATTTATACTTAGTCCAGTCATAAACGACCTCGATGTATACATTTTGACTTACTTGGATCAAAATTTCAATGATTTGTATAGTCATGACTCTCATGTTGAAAAATCGAAAATTTTCAAAAAATTTTTTTTCTATCGAAAAATGTCAAATTTGATCATTTTTGGCTTATTTATACTTAGTCTAGTCATAAACGACATCGATGTATACATTTTTATTTACTTGGATCAAAATTTCAATGATTTGGGCTCTAAAATTTTCAAAAAATGTTTTTTCTATCGAAAAATGTCAAATTTGATCATTTTTGGCTTATTTATACTTAGTCCAGTCATAATCGACCTCGATGTATACATTTTGACTTACTTGGATCAAAATTTCAATGATTTGTATAGTCATGACTCTCATGTTGAAAAATCGAAAATTTTCAAAAAATGTTTTTTTTATCGAATAATGTCAAATTTGATCATTTTTGGCTTATTTATACTTAGTCCAGTCATAAACGACCTCTATGTATACATTTTGACTTACTTGGATCAAAATTTCAATGATTTGTATAGCCATGACTCTCATGTTGAAAAATCGAAAATTTTCAAAAAATGTTTTTTCTTTCGAAAAATGTCAAATTTGATCATTTTTGGCTTATTTATACTTAGCCCAGTCATAAACGACCTCTATGTATACATTTTGACTTACTTGGATCAAAATTTCAATGTTTTGTATAGCCATGACTCTCATGTTGAAAATTCTAAAATTTCAAAAAATGTTTTTTCTCTCGAAAAATGTCAAATTTGATCATTTTTGGCTTATTTATACTTAGTCCAGTCATAAACGACCTCGATGTATACATTTTGACTTACTTGGATCAAAATTTCAATGATTTGTATAGTCATGACTCTCATGTTGAAAAATCGAAAATTTTCAAAAAATTTTTTTGTCTATCGAAAAATGTCAAATTTGATCATTTTTGGCTTATTTATACTTAGTCCAGTCATAAACTACCTCGATTATCACAATTTGACTTACTTGGATCAAAATTTCAATGATTTGTATAGTCATGACATTCTAGTTGAAAAATCGAAAATTTTCAAAAAATGTTTTTTCAATCGAAAATTGTCAAATTTGATCATTTTTGGCTTATTTATACTTAGTCCAGTCATAAACGACCTCGATGTATACATTTTGACTTACTTGGATCAAAATTACAATGATTTGTATAGTCATGACATTCTAGTCGAAAATTTTCAAAAAATGTTTTTTCTATCGAAAAATGTTAAGTTTGATCATTTTTGGCTTATTTATACTTAGTCCAGTCATAAACGACCTCGATGTATACATTTTGACTTACTTGAATCAAAATTTCAATGATTTGTATAGTCATGACTCTCATGATGAAAAATCGAAAATTTTCAAAAAATTTTTTTTCTATCGAAAAATGTCAAATTTGATCATTTTGGACTTATTTAAACTTAGTCCAGTCATAAACGACCTCTATGTATTCATTTTGACTTACTTGGATCAAAATGTCAATGATTTGTATAGTCATGACATTCTAGTTGAAAAATCGAAAATTTTCAAAAAATGTTTTTTCTATCGAAAAATGTCAATTTTGATCATTTTTGGCTTATTTATACTTAGTCCACTCATAAACGACCTCGATGTATACATTGTGACCTACTTGGATCAAAATTTCAATGATTTGTATAGTCATGACATTCTAGTTGAAAAATCGAAAATTTTCAAAAAATGTTTTTTCTATCGAAAAATGTCAAATTTGATCATTTTGGACTTATTTAAATTTAGTCCAGTCATAAACGACCTCTATGTAAACATTTTGACTTATTTGGATCAAAATTTCAAAAATTTGTATAGTCATGACTCTCATGTTGAAAAATCGAAAATTTTCAAAAAATGTTTCTTCTATCGAAAAATGTCAAATTTGATCATTTTTGGCTTATTTATACTTAGTCCAGTCATAAACGACCTCGATGTATACTTTTTGACTTACTTGGATCAAAATTTCAATGATTTGTATAGTCATGACATTCTAGTTGAAAAATCGAAAATTTTCAAAAAATGTTTTTTCTCTCGAAAAATGTCAAATTTGATCATTTTTGGCTTATTTATACTTAGTCCAGTCATAAACGACCTCGATGTATACATTTTGACTTGCTTGGATCAAAATTTAAATGATTTGTATAGTCATGACATTCTAGTTGAAAAATCGAAAATTTTCAAAAAATGTTTTTTCTATCGAAAAATGTCAAATTTGATCATTTTTGGCTTATTTATACTTACTCCAGTCATAAACGACCACGATGTATACATTTTGACTTACTTGGATCAAAATTTCAATGATTTGTATAGTCATGACTCTCATATTGAAAAATCTAAAATTTTCAAAAAATGTTTTTTCTATCGAAAAATGTCAAATTTGATCATTTTTGGCTTATTTATACTTAGTCTAGTCATAAACGACCTCGATGTATACATTTTGATTTACTTGGATCAAAATTTCAATGATTTGGGCTCTAAAATTTTCAAAAAATGTTTTTTCGATCGAAAAATGTCAAATTTGATCATTTTTGGCTTATTTATACTTAGTCCAGTCATAATCGACCTCGATGTATACATTTTGACTTACTTGGATCAAAATTTCACTGATTTGTATAGTCATGACTCTCATGTTGAAAAATCGAAAATTTTCAAAAAATGTTTTTTTTATCGAAAAATGTCAAATTTGATCATGTTTGGCTTATTTATACTTAGTCCAGTCATAAACGACCTCGATGTATACATTTTGACTTACTTGGATCAAAATTTAAATGATTTGTATAGTCATGACATTCTAGTTGAAAAAAAGAAAATTTTCAAAAAAGGTTTTTTCTATCGAAAAATGTCAAATTTGATCATTTTTGGCTTATTTATACTTAGCCCAGTCATAAACGACCACTATGTATACATTTTGACTTACTTGGATCAAAATTTCAATGATTTGTATAGCCATGACTCTCATGTTGAAAATTCTAAAATTTCAAAAAATGTTTTTTCTCTCGAAAAATGTCAAATTTGATCATTTTTGGCTTATTTATACTTAGTCCAGTCATAAACGACCTCGATGTATACATTTTGATTTACTTGGATCAAAATTTCAATGATTTGTATAGTCATGACTCTCATGTTGAAAAATCGAAAATTTTCAAAAAATTTTTTTGTCTATCGAAAAATGTCAAATTTGATCATTTTTGGCTTATTTATACTTAGTCCAGTCATAAACGACCTCGATTAATACAATTTGACTTACTTGGATCAAAATTTCAATGATTTGTATAGTCATGACATTCTAGTTGAAAAATCGAAAATTTTCAAAAAATGTTTTTTCTATCGAAAAATGTCAAATTTGATCATTTTTGGCTTATTTATACTTAGTCCAGTCATAAACGACCTCGATGTATACATTTTGACTTACTTGGATCAAAATTTCAATGATTTGTATAGTCATGACATTCTAGTTGAGAAATCTAAAATTTTCAAAAAATGTTTTTTCTATCGAAAAATGTCAAATTAGATCATTTTTGGCTTTTTTATACTTAGTCCAGTCATAAAGGAACTCCATGTATACATTTTGACTTACTTGGATAAAAATTTCAATGATTTGTATAGTCATGACATTCTAGTCGAAAATTTTCAAAAAATGTTTTTTCTATCGAAAAATGTCAAGTTTGATCATTTTTGGCTTATTTATACTTAGTCCAGTCATAAACGACCTCGATGTATACATTTTGACTTACTTGAATCAAAATTTCAATGATTTGTATAGTCATGACTCTCATGTTGAAAAATCGAAAATTTTCAAAAAATTTTTTTTCTATCGAAAAATGTCAAATTTGATCATTTTGGACTTATTTATGCTTAGTCCAGTCAAAAACGACCTCGATGTATACATTTTGACTTACTTGGTTCAAAATTTCAATGATTTGGGCTCTAAAATTTTCAAAAAATGTTTTTTCGATCGAATAATGTCAAATTTGATCATTTTTGGCTTATTTATACTTAGTCCAGTCATAATCGACCTCGATGTATACATTTTGACTAACTTGGATCAAAATTTTAATGATTTGTATAGTCATGACTCTCATGTTGAAAAATCGAAAATTTTCAAAAAATGTTTTTTTTTATCGAAAAATGTCAAATTTGATCATTTTTGGCTTATTTATACTTAGTCCAGTCATAAACGACCTCGATGTATACATTTTGACTTACTTGGATCAAAATTTAAATGATTTGTATAGTCATGACATTCTAGTTGAAAAAAAGAAAATTTTCAAAAAAGGTTTTTTCTATCGAAAAATGTCAAATTTGATCATTTTTGGCTCATTTATACTTAGTCCAGTCATAAACGACCTCTATGTATACATTTTGACTTACTTGGATCAAAATTTCAATGATTTGTATAGCCATGACTCTCATGTTGAAAAATCTAAAATTTCA
The DNA here is from genome assembly GCF_905475395.1 of Chrysoperla carnea. Classification (NCBI taxonomy): domain Eukaryota; kingdom Metazoa; phylum Arthropoda; class Insecta; order Neuroptera; family Chrysopidae; genus Chrysoperla; species Chrysoperla carnea. Next base: position 50,528 of record NW_025408265.1, read on the forward strand.
AAAAATGTTTTTTCTCTCGAAAAATGTCAAATTTGATCATTTTTGGCTTATTTATACTTAGTCCAGTCATAAACGACCTCGATGTATACATTTTGACTTACTTGGATCAAAATTTCAATGATTTGTATAGTCATGACTCTCATGTTGAAAAATCGAAAATTTTCAAAAAATTTTTTTGTCTATCGAAAAATGTCAAATTTGATCATTTTTGGCTTATTTATACTTAGTCCAGTCATAAACGACCTCGATTAATACAATTTGACTTACTTGGATCAAAATTTCAATGATTTGTATAGTCATGACATTCTAGTTGAAAAATCGAAAATTTTCAAAAAATGTTTTTTCTATCGAAAAATGTCAAATTTGATCATTTTTGGCTTATTTATACTTAGTCCAGTCATAAACGACCTCGATGTATACATTTTGACTTACTTGGATCAAAATTTCAATGATTTGTATAGTCATGACATTCTAGTTGAGAAATCTAAAATTTTCAAAAAATGTTTTTTTCTATCGAAAAATGTCAAATTAGATCATTTTTGGCTTTTTTATACTTAGTCCAGTCATAAACGACCTCGATGTATACATTTAGATTACTTGGATCAAAATTTCAATGATTTGTATAGTCATGACATTCTAGTTGAAAAATCGAAAATTTTCAAAAAATGTTTTTTCTATCGAAAAATGTCAAATTTGATCAATTTTGGCTTATTTATATTTAGTCCTGTCATAAAGAACTTCTATGTATACATTTTGACTTACTTGGATCAAAATTTCAATGATTTGTATAGTCATGACTCTCATGTTGAAAAATCGAAAATTTTCAAAAAATGTTTTTTCCATCGAAAAATGTCAAATTTGATCATTTTTGGCTTATTTATACTTAGTCCAGTCATAAACGACCTCTATGTATACATTTTGACTTACTTGGATGAAAATTTCAATGATTTGTATAGTCACGACATTCTAGTTGAAAAATTGAAACTTTTCAAAAAATGTTTTTTCTATCGAAAAATGTCAAATTTGATCATTTTGGACTTATTCATACTTAGTCCAGTCATAAAGGACCTCGATGTATACATTTTGACTTACTTGGATCAAAATTTCAATTATTTGTGTAGTCATGACATTCTAGTTGAAAAATTGAAAATTTTCAAAAAATGTTTTTTCTATCGAAAAATGTCAAATTTGATCATTTTGGACTTATTCATACTTAGTTCAGTCATAAACGACCTCTATGTATACATTTTGACTTACTTGGATCAAAATTTCAATGATTTGTATATTCATGACATTCTAGTTGAAAAATCGAAAATTTTCAAAAAATGTTTTTTCTATCGAAAAATGTCAAATTTGATCATTTTTTGCTTATTTATACTTATTCCAGTCATAAACGACCTCGATGTATACATTTTGACTTACTTGGATCAAAATTTCAATGATTTGTATAGTCATGACATTCTAGTTTAAAAATTGAAAATTTTCAAAAAATGTTTTTTCTATCGAAAAATGTCAAATTTGATCATTTTGGACTTATTCATACTTAGTCCAGTCATAAACGACCTCGATGTATACATTTTGACTTACTTAGATCATAATTTCAATCATTTGTGTAGTCATGACATTCTAGTTGAAAAATCGAAAATTTTCAAAAAAATTTTTTTTCTATCGAAAAATGTCAAATTTGATCATTTTTGGCTTATTTATACTTAGTCCAGTCATAAA
>NW_025408265.1:52752-163128 GCF_905475395.1 Chrysoperla carnea
TCTCATGTTAAAAAATCTAAGATTTTCAAAAAATGTTTTTTCTATCGAAAAATGTCAAATTTGATCATTTTTGGCCTTTTTATACTTGGTCCAGTCATAAACGACCTCTATGTATACATTTTGACTTACTTGGATCAAAATTTCAATGATTTGTATAGTCATGACTCTCATGTTGAAAAATCGAAAATTTTCAAAAAATGTTGTTTCTATCGAAAAATGTAAAATTTGATCATTTTTGGCTTATTTATACTTAGTCCAGTCATAAACGACCTCGATGTATACATTTTGACTTACATGGATCAAAATTTCAATGATTTGTATAGTCATGACTCTCATGTTGAAAAATCTAAAATTTTCAAAAAATGTTTTTTCTATCGAGAAATGTCAAATTTGATCATTTTTGGCTTATTTATACTTAGTGCAGTCATAAACGACCTCGATGTATACATTTTGACTTACTTGGATCAAAATTTCAATGATTTGTATAGTCATGACAATCTAGTTGAAAAATCGAAAATTTTCAAAAAATGTTTTTTCTATCGAAGAATGTCAAATTTGATCATTTTTGGCTTTTTTATACTTACTCCAGTCATAAACGACCACGATGTATACATTCTGACTTACTTGGATCAAAATTTCAATGATTTTTATAGTCATGACTCTCATGTTGAAAAATCTAAAATTTTCAAAAAATGTTTTTTCTATCGAAAAATGTCAAATTTGATCATTTTTGGCTTATTTATACTTAGTCCTGTCATTAGGGACCTCTATGTATACATTTTGACTTACTTGGATCAAAATTTCAATGATTAGTATAGTCATGACTCTCATGTTAAAAAATCTAAAATTTTCAAAAAATGTTTTTTCTATCGAAAAATGTCAAATTTGATCATTTTTGGCTTATTTACACTTAGTCCAGTCATAAACGACCTCGATGTATACATTTTGACTTACTTGGATCGAAATTTTAATGATTTGTATAGTCATGAAATTCTAGTTAAAAAATCGAAAATTTTCAAAAATTGTTTTTTCTATCGAAAAATGTCAAATTTGATCATTTTTGGCTTAATTATACTTAGTCCTGTCATAAAGGACCTCTATGTATACATTTTGACTTAGTTGGATCAAAATTTCAATGATTTGTATAGTCATGACTCTCATGTTGAAAAATCTAAAAATTTCAAAAAATGTTTTTTCTCTCGAAAAATGTCAAATTTGATCATTTTTGGCTTATTTACACTTAGTCCAGTCATAAACGACCTCGATGTATACATTTTGACTTACTTGGATCGAAATTTTAATGATTTGTATAGTCATGAAATTCTAGTTAAAAAATCGAAAATTTTCATAAATTGTCTTTTCTATCGAAAAATGTCAAATTTGATCATTTTTGGCTTACTTATACTTAGTCCTGTCATAAAGGACCTCTATGTATACATTTTGACTTAGTTGGATCAAAATTTCAATGATTTGTATAGTCATGACTCTCATGTTGAAAAATCTAAAATTTTCAAAAAATGTTTTTTCTATAGAAAAATGTCAAATTTGATCATTTTTGGCTTATTTATACTTAGTCCAGTCATAAACGACCTCGATGTATACATTTTGACTTACTTGGATCAAAATTTCAATGATTTGTATAGTCATGACATTCTAGTTGAAAAATCTAAAATTTTCAAAAAATGTTTTTTCTATCGAAAAATGTAAAATTTGATCATTTTTGGATTATTTATACTTAGTCCAGTCATAAACGACCTCGATGTATACATTTTGACTTACATGGATCAAAATTTCAATGATTTGTATAGTCATGACTCTCATGTTGAAAAATATAAAATTTTCAAAGAATGTTTTTTCTATCGAAAAATGTCAAATTTGATCATTTTTGGCTTATTTATACTTAGTCCAGTCATAAACGACCTCGATGTATACATTTTGACTTACTTGGAACAAAATTTCAATGATTTGTATAGTCATGACATTTAAGTTGAAAAATCTAAAATTTTCAAAAAATGTTTTTCGATCAAAAAATGGCAAATTTGATCATTTTTGGCTTATTTATACTTAGTCCTGTCATAAAGGACCTCTTTGTATACATTTTGACTTACTTAAATCAAAATTTCAATGATTTGTATAGTCATGACTCTCACGTTGAAAAATCGAAAATTTCCAAAAAATGTTTTTTCTATCGAAAATGCAAATTTGATCATTTTGGACTTATTTATACTTAGTCCAGTCATAAACGACCTCTATGTATACATTTTGACTTACTTGGATCAAAATTTTAAAATTTGTATAGTCATGACTCTCATGTTGAAAAATCGAAATTTTTAAAAAAATTTTTTTCTCATCGAAAAATGTCAAATTTGATCATTTTTGGCTTATTTATACTTAGTCCAGTCATAAACGACCTCGATGTATACATTTTGACTTACTTGGATCAAAATTTCAATGATTTGTATAGTCATGAAATTCTAGTTGAAAAATCGAAAATTTTCAAAAAATGTTTTTTCTATCGAAAAATGTCAAATTTGATCATTTTTGGCCTATTTATACTTGGTCCAGTCATAAACGACCTCTATGTATACATTTTGACTTACTTGGCTCAAAATTTCAATGATTTGTATAGTCATGACTCTCACGTTGAAAAATCGAAAATTTCCAAAAAATGTTTTTTCTATCGAAAATGCAAATTTGATCATTTTGGACTTATTTATACTTAGTCCAGTCATAAACGACCTCTATGTATACATTTTGACTTACTTGGATCAAAATTTCAAAATTTGTATAGTCATGACTCTCATGTTGAAAAATCGAAAATTTTCAAAAAATGTTTTTTCTATCGAAAAATGTCAAATTTGATCATTTTTGGCTTATTTATACTTAGTCCAGTCATAAACGACCTCGATGTATACATTTTGACTTACTTGGATCAGAATTTCAATGATTTGTATAGTCATGACATTCTAGTTGAAAAATCTAAAATTTTCAAAATGTGTTTTTTCTATCGAAAAATGTCAAATTTGATCATTTTTGGCTTATTTATACTTAGTCCAGTCATAAACGACCTCGATGTATACATTTTGACTTACTTGGATCAAAATTTCAATGATTTGTATAGTCATGACATTCTAGTTGAAAAATCGAAAATTTTCAAAAAATGTTTTTTCTATCGAGAATGTCAAATTTGATCATTTTGGACTTATTTATACTTAGTCCAGTCATAAACGACCTCTATGTATACATTTTGACTAACTTGGATCAAAATTTCAAAAATTTTTATAGTCACGACTCTCATGTTGAAAAATCGAAAATTTTCAAAAAATGTTTTTTCTTTCGAAAAATGTCAAATTTGATCAATTTTGGTTTATTTATACTTAGTCCAGTCATAAACGACCTCGATATATACATTTTGACTTACTTGGATCAAAATTTCAATGATTTGTATAGTCATGACTCTCATGTTGAAAAATCGAAAATTTTCAAAAAATGTTTTTTCGATCGAAAAATGTCAAATTTGATCATTTTTGGCTTATTTACACTTAGTCCAGTCATAAACGACCTCGATATATACATTTTGACTTACTTGGATCAAAATTTCAATGATTTGTATAGTCATGACTCTCATGTTGAAAAATCGAAAATTTTCAAAAAATGTTTTTTCGATCGAAAAATGTCAAATTTGATCATTTTTGGCTTATTTACACTTAGTCCTGTCATAAAGGACCTCTATGTATACATTTTGACTTAGTTGGATCAAAATTTCAATGATTTGTATAGTCATGACTCTCATGTTGAAAAATCTAAAAATTTCAAAAAATGTTTTTTCTCTCGAAAAATGTCAAATTTGATCATTTTTGGCTTATTTACACTTAGTCCAGTCATAAACGACCTCGATGTATACATTTTGACTTACTTGGATCGAAATTTTAATGATTTGTATAGTCATGAAATTCTAGTTAAAAAATCGAAAATTTTCATAAATTGTCTTTTCTATCGAAAAATGTCAAATTTGATCATTTTTGGCTTACTTATACTTAGTCCTGTCATAAAGGACCTCTATGTATACATTTTGACTTAGTTGGATCAAAATTTCAATGATTTGTATAGTCATGACTCTCATGTTGAAAAATCTAAAATTTTCAAAAAATGTTTTTTCTATCGAGAAATGTCAAATTTGATCATTTTTGGCTTATTTATACTTAGTGCAGTCATAAACGACCTCGATGTATACATTTTGACTTACTTGGATCAAAATTTCAATGATTTGTATAGTCATGACAATCTAGTTGAAAAATCGAAAATTTTCAAAAAATGTTTTTTCTATCGAAGAATGTCAAATTTGATCATTTTTGGCTTATTTATACTTAGTCCTGTCATAAAGGACCTCTATGTATACATTTTGACTTACTTGGATCAAAATTTCATTGATTTGTAAAGTCATGACATTCTAGTTGAAAAATCGATAATTTTAAAAAAATGTTTTTTCTATCGAAAAATGTCAAATTTTATCATTTTTGGCTTTTTTATACTTACTCCAGTCATAAACGACCACGATGTATACATTCTGACTTACTTGGATCAAAATTTCAATGATTTTTATAGTCATGACTCTCATGTTGAAAAATCTAAAATTTTCAAAAAATGTTTTTTCTATCGAAAAATGTCAAATTTGATCATTTTTGGCTTATTTATACTTAGTCCTGTCATTAGGGACCTCTATGTATACATTTTGACTTACTTGGATCAAAATTTCAATGATTAGTATAGTCATGACTCTCATGTTAAAAAATCTAAAGTTTTCAAAAAATGTTTTTTCTATCGAAAAATGTCAAATTTGATCATTTTTGGCTTATTTACACTTAGTCCAGTCATAAACGACCTCGATGTATACATTTTGACTTACTTGGATCGAAATTTTAATGATTTGTATAGTCATGAAATTCTAGTTAAAAAATCGAAAATTTTCAAAAATTGTTTTTTCTATCGAAAAATGTCAAATTTGATCATTTTTGGCTTAATTATACTTAGTCCTGTCATAAAGGACCTCTATGTATACATTTTGACTTAGTTGGATCAAAATTTCAATGATTTGTATAGTCATGACTCTCATGTTGAAAAATCTAAAAATTTCAAAAAATGTTTTTTCTCTCGAAAAATGTCAAATTTGATCATTTTTGGCTTATTTACACTTAGTCCAGTCATAAACGACCTCGATGTATACATTTTGACTTACTTGGATCGAAATTTTAATGATTTGTATAGTCATGAAATTCTAGTTAAAAAATCGAAAATTTTCATAAATTGTCTTTTCTATCGAAAAATGTCAAATTTGATCATTTTTGGCTTACTTATACTTAGTCCTGTCATAAAGGACCTCTATGTATACATTTTGACTTAGTTGGATCAAAATTTCAATGATTTGTATAGTCATGACTCTCATGTTGAAAAATCTAAAATTTTCAAAAAATGTTTTTTCTATAGAAAAATGTCAAATTTGATCATTTTTGGCTTATTTATACTTAGTCCAGTCATAAACGACCTCGATGTATACATTTTGACTTACTTGGATCAAAATTTCAATGATTTGTATAGTCATGACTCTCATGTTGAAAAATCTAAAAATTTCAAAAAATGTTTTTTCTCTCGAAAAATGTCAAATTTGATCATTTTTGGCTTATTTACACTTAGTCCAGTCATAAACGACCTCGATGTATACATTTTGACTTACTTGGATCGAAATTTTAATGATTTGTATAGTCATGACTCTCATGTTGAAAAATCGAAAATTTTCATAAATTGTCTTTTCTATCGAAAAATGTCAAATTTGATCATTTTTGGCTTACTTATACTTAGTCCTGTCATAAAGGACCTCTATGTATACATTTTGACTTAGTTGGATCAAAATTTCAATGATTTGTATAGTCATGACTCTCATGTTGAAAAATCTAAAATTTTCAAAAAATGTTTTTTCTATCGAAAAATGTCAAATTTGATCATTTTTGGCTTATTTATACTTAGTCCAGTCATAAACGACCTCGATTTATACATTTTGTCTTACTTGGATCAAATTTTCAAAAATTTGTATAGTCATGGCTTCCATGTTGAAAAATCGAAAATTTTCAAAAAATGTTTTTTCTATCGAAAAATGTCAAATTTGATCATTTTTGACTTATTTATACTTAGTCCAGTCATAAACGACCTCGATGTATACATTTTGACTTACTTGGATCAAAATTTCAATGATTTGTATAGTCATGACTCTCATGTTGAAAAATCTAAAATTTTCAAAATATGTTTTTTCTATCGAAAAATGTCAAATTTGATCATTTATGGCTTTTTTATACTTACTCCAGTCAAAAACGACCACGATGTATACATTTTGACTTACTTGGATCAAAATTTCAATGATTTGTATAGTCATGACTCTCATGTTGAAAAATCTAAAATTTTCAAAAAATGTTTTTTCTATCGAAAAATGTCAAATTTGATCATTTTTGGCTTATTTATACTTAGTCCAGTCATAAACGACCTCGATGTATACATTTTGACTTTCTTGGATCAAAATTTCAATGATTTGTATAGTCATGACATTCTAGTTGAAAAATCAAAAATTTTCAAAAAATGTTTTTTCCATCGAAAAATGTCAAATTTGATCATTTTTGGCTTATTTACACTTTCTCCTGTCATAAAGGGCCTCTATGTATACATTTTGACTTACTAGGATCAAAATTTCAATGATTTGTATAGTCATGACTCTCATGTTGAAAAATCGAAAATTTCCAAAAAATGTTTTTTCTATCGAAAAATGTCAATTTTGATCATTTTGGACTTATTTATACTTAGCCCAGTCATAAACGACCTCTATGTATACATTTTGACTTACTTGGATCAAAATTTCAAAATTTTGTATAGTCATGGCTCTCATGTTGAAAAATCGAAAATTTTCAAAAAATGTTTTTTCTATCGAAAAATGTCAAATCTGATCATTTTTGGCTTATTTATACTTAGTCCAGTCATAGACGACCTCGATGTATACATTTTGACTTAATTGAATCAAAATTTCAATGATTTTTATAGTCATGACTCTCATGTTGAAAAATCTAAAATTTTCAAAAAATGTATTTTCGATCGAAAAGTGTCAAATTTGATCATTTTTGGCTTATTTATACTTAGTCCAGTCATAATCGACCTCAATGTATACATTTTGACTTACTTGGATCAAAATTTCAATTATTTGTATAGTCATGACTCTCATGTTGAAAAATCGAAAATTTTCAAAAAATGTTTTTCTATCGAAAAATGTCAAATTTGATCATTTTGGACTTATTTTAACTTAGTCCAGTCATAAACGACCTCTATGTATACATTTTGACTTACTTGGATCAAAATTTCAGTGATTTGTATTGTCATGACATTCTAGTTGAAAAATCGAAAATTTTCAAAAAATGTTTTTTCTATCGAAAAATGTCAAATTTGATCATTTTTGGCTTATTTATACTTAGTCCTGTCATAAAGGACCTATATGTATACATTTTGACTTACTTGGATCAAAATTTCAATGACTTGTATAGTCATGACTCTCATGTTGAAAAATCTAAAATTTTCAAAAAATGTTTTTTCTATCGAAAAATGTCAAATTTGATCATTTTGGACTTATTTATACTTAGTCCTGTCATAAAGAACCTCTATGTATACATTTTGACTTAATTGGATCAAAATTTCAATGATTTGTATAGTCATGACTCTTATGTTGAAAAATCTAAAATTTTCAAAAAAAGTTTTTTTTATCGAAAAATGTCAAATTTGATCACTTTTGCCTATTTATATTTAGCCAAGTCATAAACGACCTCTATATTTACATTTTGACTTACTTGGTTCAAAATTTCAATGATTTGTATAGTCATGACTCTCATGTTGAAAAATCTTAAATTTTCAAAAAATGTTTTTTCTATCGAAAAATGTCAAATTTGATCATTTTGGACTTATTTATACTTAGTCCAGTCATAAACGACCTCTATGAATACATTTTGACTTACTTGGATGAAAATTTCAAAAATTTGTATAGTCATGACTCTCATGTTGAAAAATCTAAAATTTTCAAAAAATGTTTTTTTTATCGAAAAATGTCAAATTTGATCACTTTTGCCTATTTATATTTAGCCAAGTCATAAACGACCTCTATATTTACATTTTGACTTACTTGGTTCAAAATTTCAATGATTTGTATAGTCATGACTCTCATGTTGAAAAATCTTAAATTTTCAAAAAATGTTTTTTCTATCGAAAAATGTCAAATTTGATCATTTTGGACTTATTTAAACTTAGTCCAGTCATAAACTACCTCTATGTATACATTTTGACTTACTTGGATCAAAATTTCAATGATTTGTATAGTCATGACATTCTAGTTGAAAAATCGAAAATTTTCAAATAATGTTTCTTCTATCGAAAAATGTCAAATTTGATCATTTTGGACTTATTTAAACTTAGTCCAGTCATAAACGACCTCTATGTATACATTTTGACTTACTTGGATCAAAATTTCAAAAATTTGTATAGTCATGACTCTCATGTCGAAGAATCGAAAATTTTCAAAAAATGTTTTTTCTGTCGAAAAATGTCAAATTTGATCATTTTTGGCTTATTTATACTTAGTCCAGTCATAAACGACCTCGATGTATACATTTTGACTTACTTGGATCAAAATTTCAATGATTTGTATAGTCATGACATTCTAGTTCAAAAATCGAAAATATTCAAAAAATGTTTTTTCTATCGAAAAATGTTAAATTTGATCATTTTTGGCTTATTTATACTTACTCCTGTCATAAAGGACCTCTATGTATACATTTTGACTTACTTGGATCAAAATTTCAAAAATTTGTATAGTCATGACTCTCATGTTGAAAAATCTAAAATTTTCAAAAAATGTTTCTTCTATCGAAAAATGTCAAATTTGATCATTTTTGGCTTATTTATACTTAGTCCAGTCATAAACGACCTCGATGTATACATTTTGACTTACTTGGATCAAAATTTCAATGATTTGTATAATCATGACTCTCATGTTGAAAAATCTAAAATTTTCAAAAAATGTATTTTCGATCGAAAAATGTCAAATTTGATCATTTTTGGCTTATTTATACTTAGTCCAGTCATAATCGACCTCGATGTATACATTTTGACTTACTTGGATCAAAATTTCAATTATTTGTATAGTCATGACTCTCATGTTGAAAAATCGAAAATTTTCAAAAAATGTTTTTCTATCGAAAAATGTCAAATTTGATCATTTTTGGCTTATTTATACTTAGTCCACTCATAAACGACCTCGATGTATACATCGTGACTTACTTGGATCAAAATTTCAATGATTTGTATAGTCATGACATTCTAGTTGAAAAATCGAAAATTTTCAAATAATGTTTCTTCTATCGAAAAATGTCAAATTTGATCATTTTGGACTTATTTAAACTTAGTCCAGTCATAAACGACCTCTATGTATACATTTTGACTTACTTGGATCAAAATTTCAAAAATTTGTATAGTCATGATTCTCATGTTGAAAAATCTAAAATTTTCAAAAAATGTTTCTCCTATCGAAAAATGTCAAATTTGATCATTTTTGGCTTATTTATACTTAGTCCAGTCATAAACGACCTCGATGTATACATTTTGACTTACTTGGATCAAAATTTCAATGATTTGTATAGTCATGACTCTCATGTTGAAAAATCTAAAATTTTCAAAAAATCTTTTTTTTATCGAAAAATGTCAAATTTGATCACTTTTGGCCTATTTTTACTTAGTTAAGTCATAAACGAACTCTATGTATACATTTTGACTTACTTGGATCAAAATTTCAATGATTTGTATAGTCATGACATTCTAGTGGAAAAATCTAAAATTTTCAAAATATGTTTTTTCTATCGAAAAATGTCAAATTCGATCATTTTGTACTTATTGATACTTAGTCCAGTCATAAACGACCTCTATGTATACATTTTGACCTACTTGGATCAAAATTTCAAACATTTGTATAGTCATGGCTCTCATGTTGAAAAATCGAAAATTTTCAAAAAATGTTTTTTCTATCGAAAAATGTCAAATTTGATCATTTTTGGCTTATTTATACTTAGTCCAGTCATAAACGACCTCGATGTATACATATTGACTTACTTGGATCAAAATTTCAATGATTTGTATAGTCATGACATTCTAGTGGAAAAATCTAAAATTTTCAAAAAATGTTTTTTCTATCGAAAAATGACAAATTTGATCATTTTTGGCTTATTTATACTTAGTCCAGTCATAAACGACCTCGATGTATACATTTTGACTTACTTGGATCAAAATTTCAATGATTTGTATAGTCATGACATTCTAGTTGAAAAATCGAAAATATTCAAAAAATGTTTTTTCTATCGAAAAATGTCAAATTTGATCATTTTTGGACTTATTTAAACTTAGTCCAGTCATAAACGACCTCTATGTATACATTTTGACTTACTTGGATCAAAATTTCAAAAATTTGTATAGTCATGATTCTCATGTTGAAAAATCTAAAATTTTCAAAAAATGTTTCTCCTATCGAAAAATGTCAAATTTGATCATTTTTGGCTTATTTATACTTAGTCCAGTCATAAACGACCTCGATGTATACATTTTGACTTACTTGGATCAAAATTTCAATGATTTGTATAGTCATGACTCTCATGTTGAAAAATCTAAAATTTTCAAAAAATCTTTTTTTTATCGAAAAATGTCAAATTTGATCACTTTTGGCCTATTTTTACTTAGTTAAGTCATAAACGAACTCTATGTATACATTTTGACTTACTTGGATCAAAATTTCAATGATTTGTATAGTCATGACATTCTAGTGGAAAAATCTAAAATTTTCAAAATATGTTTTTTCTATCGAAAAATGTCAAATTCGATCATTTTGTACTTATTTATACTTAGTCCAGTCATAAACGACCTCTATGTATACATTTTGACCTACTTGGATCAAAATTTCAAAAATTTGTATAGTCATGGCTCTCATGTTGAAAAATCTAAAATTTTCAAAAAATGTTTTTTTTATCGAAAAATGTCAAATTTGATCACTTTTGCCTATTTATATTTAGCCAAGTCATAAACGACCTCTATATTTACATTTTGACTTACTTGGTTCAAAATTTCAATGATTTGTATAGTCATGACTCTCATGTTGAAAAATCTTAAATTTTCAAAAAATGTTTTTTCTATCGAAAAATGTCAAATTTGATCATTTTGGACTTATTTAAACTTAGTCCAGTCATAAACTACCTCTATGTATACATTTTGACTTACTTGGATCAAAATTTCAATGATTTGTATAGTCATGACATTCTAGTTGAAAAATCGAAAATTTTCAAATAATGTTTCTTCTATCGAAAAATGTCAAATTTGATCATTTTGGACTTATTTAAACTTAGTCCAGTCATAAACGACCTCTATGTATACATTTTGACTTACTTGGATCAAAATTTCAAAAATTTGTATAGTCATGACTCTCATGTCGAAGAATCGAAAATTTTCAAAAAATGTTTTTTCTGTCGAAAAATGTCAAATTTGATCATTTTTGGCTTATTTATACTTAGTCCAGTCATAAACGACCTCGATGTATACATTTTGACTTACTTGGATCAAAATTTCAATGATTTGTATAGTCATGACATTCTAGTTGAAAAATCGAAAATATTCAAAAAATGTTTTTTCTATCGAAAAATGTTAAATTTGATCATTTTTGGCTTATTTATACTTACTCCTGTCATAAAGGACCTCTATGTATACATTTTGACTTACTTGGATCAAAATTTCAAAAATTTGTATAGTCATGACTCTCATGTTGAAAAATCTAAAATTTTCAAAAAATGTTTCTTCTATCGAAAAATGTCAAATTTGATCATTTTTGGCTTATTTATACTTAGTCCAGTCATAAACGACCTCGATGTATACATTTTGACTTACTTGGATCAAAATTTCAATGATTTGTATAATCATGACTCTCATGTTGAAAAATCTAAAATTTTCAAAAAATGTATTTTCGATCGAAAAATGTCAAATTTGATCATTTTTGGCTTATTTATACTTAGTCCAGTCATAATCGACCTCGATGTATACATTTTGACTTACTTGGATCAAAATTTCAATTATTTGTATAGTCATGACTCTCATGTTGAAAAATCGAAAATTTTCAAAAAATGTTTTTCTATCGAAAAATGTCAAATTTGATCATTTTTGGTTTATTTATACTTAGTCCACTCATAAACGACCTCGATGTATACATCGTGACTTACTTGGATCAAAATTTCAATGATTTGTATAGTCATGACATTCTAGTTGAAAAATCGAAAATTTTCAAATAATGTTTCTTCTATCGAAAAATGTCAAATTTGATCATTTTGGACTTATTTAAACTTAGTCCAGTCATAAACGACCTCTATGTATACATTTTGACTTACTTGGATCAAAATTTCAAAAATTTGTATAGTCATGATTCTCATGTTGAAAAATCTAAAATTTTCAAAAAATGTTTCTCCTATCGAAAAATGTCAAATTTGATCATTTTTGGCTTATTTATACTTAGTCCAGTCATAAACGACCTCGATGTATACATTTTGACTTACTTGGATCAAAATTTCAATGATTTGTATAGTCATGACTCTCATGTTGAAAAATCTAAAATTTTCAAAAAATCTTTTTTTTATCGAAAAATGTCAAATTTGATCACTTTTGGCCTATTTTTACTTAGTTAAGTCATAAACGAACTCTATGTATACATTTTGACTTACTTGGATCAAAATTTCAATGATTTGTATAGTCATGACATTCTAGTGGAAAAATCTAAAATTTTCAAAATATGTTTTTTCTATCGAAAAATGTCAAATTCGATCATTTTGTACTTATTTATACTTAGTCCAGTCATAAACGACCTCTATGTATACATTTTGACCTACTTGGATCAAAATTTCAAAAATTTGTATAGTCATGGCTCTCATGTTGAAAAATCGAAAATTTTCAAAAAATGTTTTTTCTATCGAAAAATGTCAAATTTGATCATTTTTGGCTTATTTATACTTAGTCCAGTCATAAACGACCTCGATGTATACATATTGACTTACTTGGATCAAAATTTCAATGATTTGTATAGTCATGACATTCTAGTGGAAAAATCTAAAATTTTCAAAAAATGTTTTTTCTATCGAAAAATGACAAATTTGATCATTTTTGGCTTATTTATACTTAGTCCAGTCATAAACGACCTCGATGTATACATTTTGACTTACTTGGATCAAAATTTCAATGATTTGTATAGTCATGACATTCTAGTTGAAAAATCGAAAATATTCAAAAAATGTTTTTTCTATCGAAAAATGTCAAATTTGATCATTTTTGGCTTATTTATACTTACTCCCGTCATAAAGGACATCTATGTATACATATTGACTTACTTGGATCAAAATTTCAATGATTTGTATAGTCATGACTATCATGTTGAAAAATCTAAAATTTTCAAAAAATGTTTTTTTTTATCGAAAAATGTCAAATTTGATCACTTTTGACCTATTTATACTTAGTCAAGTCATAAACGACCTCTATGTATACATTTTGACTTACTTGGATCAAAATTTCAATGATTTGTATAGGCATGACTCTCATGTTGAAAAATCTAAAATTTTCAAAAAATATTTTTTCTATCGAAAAATGTCAAATTTAATCATTTTTGGCTTATTTATACTTAGTCCACTCATAAACGACCTCGATGTATACATTGTGACTTACTTGGATCAAAATTTCAATGATTTGTATAGTCATGCCATTCTAGTTGAAAAATCGAAAATTTTCAAAAAATGTTTTTTCTATCGAAAAATGTCAAATTTGATCATTTTGGACTTATTTAAATTTAGTCCAGTCATAAACGACCTCTATGTAAACATTTTGACTAATTTGGATCAAAATTTCAAAAATTTGTATAGTCATGACTCTCATGTTGAAAAATCGAAAATTTTCAAAAAATGTTTCTTCTATCGAAAAATGTCAAATTTGATCATTTTTGGCTTATTTATACTTAGTCCAGTCATAAACGACCTCGATGTATACATTTTGACTTACTTGGATCAAAATTTCAATGATTTGTATAGTCATGACATTCCAGTTGAAAAATCGAAAATTTTCAAAAAATGTTTTTTCTATCGAAAAATGTCAAATTTGATCATTTTTGGCTTATTTATACTTAGTCCAGTCATAAACGACCTCGATGTATACATTTTGACTTACTTGGATCAAAATTTAAATGATTTGTATAGTCATGACTCTCATGTTGAAAAATCGAAAATTTTCAAAAAATGTTTTTTCCATCGAAAAATGTCAAATTTGATCATTTTTGGCTTATTTATACTTAGTCCAGTCATAAACGACCTCGATGTATACATTTTGACTTACTTGGATCAAAATTTCAATGATTTGTATAGTCATGACATTCTAGTTGAAAAATCGAAAATATTCAAAAAATGTTTTTTCTATCGAAAAATGTCAAATTTGATCATTTTGGACTTATTCATACTTAGTCCAGTCATAAAGGACCTCGATGTATACATTTTGACTTACTTGGATCAAAATTTCAATTATTTGTGTAGTCATGACATTCTAGTTGAAAAATTGAAAATTTTCAAAAAATGTTTTTTCTATCGAAAAATGTCAAATTTGATCATTTTGGACTTATTCATACTTAGTTCAGTCATAAACGACCTCTATGTATACATTTTGACTTACTTGGATCAAAATTTCAATGATTTGTATATTCATGACATTCTAGTTGAAAAATCGAAAATTTTCAAAAAATGTTTTTTCTATCGAAAAATGTCAAATTTGATCATTTTTTGCTTATTTATACTTATTCCAGTCATAAACGACCTCGATGTATACATTTTGACTTACTTGGATCAAAATTTCAACGATTTGTATAGTCATGACATTCTAGTTTAAAAATTGAAAATTTTCAAAAAAATGTTTTTTCTATCGAAAAATGTCAAATTTGATCATTTTGGACTTATTCATACTTAGTCCAGTCAAAAACGACCTCGATGTATACATTTTGACTTACTTGCATCATAATTTCAATCATTTGTGTAGTCATGACATTCTAGTTGAAAAATCGAAAATTTTCAAAAATTTTTTTTTCTATCGAAAAATGTCAAATTTGATCATTTTTGGCTTATTTATACTTAGTCCAGTCATAAACGACCTCGATTAATACAATTTGACTTACTTGGATCAAAATTTCAATGATTTGTATAGTCATGACATTCTAGTTGAAAAATCGAAAATTTTCAAAAAATGTTTTTTCTATCGAAAAATGTCAAACTTGATCATTTATGGCTTATTTATACTTAGTCCAGTCATAAACGACCTCGATGTATACATTTTGACTTACTTGGATCAAAATTTCAATGATTTGTATAGTCATGACATTCTAGTTGAGAAATCTAAAATTTTCAAAAAATGTTTTTTCTATCGAAAAATGTCAAATTAGATCATTTTTGGCTTTTTTATACTTAGTCCAGTCATAAACGACCTCGATGTATACATTTAGATTACTCGGATCAAAATTTCAATGATTTGTATAGTCATGACATTCTAGTTGAAAAATCGAAAATTTTCAAAAAATGTTTTTTCTATCGAAAAATGTCAAATTTGATCAATTTTGGCTTATTTATACTTAGTCCTGTCATAAAGAACTTCTATGTATACATTTTGACTTACTTGGATCAAAATTTCAATGATTTGTATAGTCATGACTCTCATGTTGAAAAATCGAAAATTCTCAAAAAATGTTTTTTCCATCGAAAAATGTCAAATTTGATCATTTTTGGCTTGTTTATACTTAGTCCAGTCAGAAACGACCTCTATGTATACATTTTGACTTACTTGGATGAAAATTTCAATGATTTGTATAGTCACGACATTCTAGTTGAAAAATTGAAAATTTTCAAAAAATGTTTTTTCTATCGAAAAATGTCAAATTTGATCATTTTGGACTTATTCATACTTAGCCCAGTCATAAAGGACCTCGATGTATACATTTTGACTTACTTGGATCAAAATTTCAATTATTTGTGTAGTCATGACATTCTAGTTGAAAGATTGAAAATTTTCAAAAAATGTTTTTTCTATCGAAAAATGTCAAATTTGATCATTTTGGACTTATTCATACTTAGTTCAGTCATAAACGACCTCTATGTATACATTTTGACTTACTTGGATCAAAATTTCAATGATTTGTATATTCATGACATTCTAGTTGAAAAATCGAAAATTTTCAAAAAATGTTTTTTCTATCGAAAAATGTCAAATTTGATCATTTTTTGCTTATTTATACTTATTCCAGTCATAAACGACCTCGATGTATACATTTTGACTTACTTGGATCAAAATTTCAATGATTTGTATAGTCATGACATTCTAGTTTAAAAATTGAAAATTTTCAAAAAATGTTTTTTCTATCGAAAAATGTCAAATTTGATCATTTTGGACTTATTCATACTTAGTCCAGTCATAAACGACCTCGATGTATACATTTTGACTTACTTGGATCATAATTTCAATCATTTGTGTAGTCATGACATTCTAGTTGAAAAATCGAAAATTTTCAAAAAATTTTTTTTTCTATCGAAAAATGTCAAATTTGATCATTTTTGGCTTATTTATACTTAGTCCAGTCATAAACGACCTCGATGTATACATTTTGACTTACTTGGATCAAAATTTAAATGATTTGTATAGTCATGACATTCTAGTTGAAAAATCTAAAATTTTCAAAAAATGTTTTTTCTCTCGAAAAATGTCAAATTTGATCATTTTTGGCTTATTTATACTTAGTCCAGTCATAAACGACCTCGATGTATACATTTTGACTTACTTGGATCAAAATTTAAATGATTTGTATAGTCATGACATTCTAGTTGAAAAAAAGAAAATTTTCAAAAAAGGTTTTTTCTATCGAAAAATGTCAAATTTGATCATTTTTGGCTTATTTATACTTAGCTCAGTCATAAACGACCTCTATGTATACATTTTGACTTACTTGGATCAAAATTTCAATGATTTGTGTAGCCATGACTCTCATGTTGAAAAATCTAAAATTTTCAAAAAATGTTTTTTCTCTCGAAAAATGTCAAATTTGATCATTTTTGGCTTATTTATACTTACTCCCGTCATAAGGGACCTCTATGTATACATTTTGACTTACTTGGATCAAAATTTCAATGATTTGTATAGTCATGACTATCATGTTGAAAAATCTAAAATTTTCAAAAAATGTTTTTTTTATCGAAAAATGTCAAATTTGATCACTTTTGACCTATTTATACTTAGTCAAGTCATAAACGACCTCTATGTATACATTTTGACTTACTTGGATCAAAATTTCAATGATTTGTATAGGCATGACTCTCATGTTGAAAAATCTAAAATTTTCAAAAAATATTTTTTCTATCGAAAAATGTCAAATTTGATCGTTTTTGGCTTATTTATACTTAGTCCACTCATAAACGACCTCGATGTATACATTGTGACTTACTTGGATCAAAATTTCATTGATTTGTATAGTCATGACATTCTAGTTGAAAAATCGAAAATTTTCAAAAAATGTTTTTTCTATCGAAAAATGTCAAATTTGATCATTTTGGACTTATTTAAATTTAGTCCAGTCATAAACGACCTCGATGTATACATTTTGACTTACTTGGATCAAAATTTCAATGATTTGTATAGTCATGACTATCATGTTGAAAAATCTAAAATTTTCAAAAAATGTTTTTTTTATCGAAAAATGTCAAATTTGATCATTTTGGACTTATTTAAATTTAGTCCAGTCATAAACGACCTCTATGTATACATTTTGACTTACTTGGATCAAAATTTCAATGATTTGTATAGGCATGACTCTCATGTTGAAAAATCTAAAATTTTCAAAAAATATTTTTTCTATCGAAAAATGTCAAATTTGATCATTTTTGGCTTATTTACACTTAGTCCACACATAAACGACCTCGATGTATACATTGTGACTTACTTGGATCAAAATTTCAATGATTTGTATGGTCATGACATTCTAGTTGAAAAATCGAAAATTTTCAAAAAATGTTTTTTCTATCGAAAAATGTCAAATTTTATCATTTTGGACTTATTTAAATTTAGTCCAGTCATAAACGACCTCGATGAATACATTTTGACTTACTTGGATCAAAATTTCAATGATTTGTATAGTCATGACTATCATGTTGAAAAATCTAAAATTTTCAAAAAATGTTTTTTTTATCGAAAAATGTCAAATTTGATCACTTTTGACCTATTTATACTTAGTCAAGTCATAAACGACCTCTATGTATACATTTTGACTTACTTGGATCAAAATTTCAATGATTTGTATAGGCATGACTCTCATGTTGAAAAATCTAAAATTTTCAAAAAATGTTTTTTCTCTCGAAAAATGTCAAATTTGATCATTTTTGGCTTATTTATACTTAGTCCAGTCATATACGACCTCCATGTATACATTTTGACTTACTTGGATCAAAATTTCAATGATTTGTATAGTCATGACATTCTAGTTGAAAAATCGAAAATTTTCAAAAAATGTTTTTTCTATCGAAAAATGTCAAATTAGATCATTTTTGGCTTTTTTATACTTAGTCCAGTCATAAACGAACTCGATGTATACATTTTGACTTACTTGGATCAAAATTTTAATGATTTGTATAGTCATGACATTCTAGTCGAAAATTTTCAAAAAATGTTTTTTTCTATCGAAAAATGTCAAGTTTGATCATTTTTGGCTTATTTATACTTAGTCCAGTCATAAACGACCTCGATGTATACATTTTGACTTACTTGAATCAAAATTTCAATGATTTGAATAGTCATGACTCTCATGTTGAAAATTCGAAAATTTTCAAAAATTTTTTTTTCTATCGAAAAATGTCAAATTTGATCATTTTGGACTTATTTATGCTTAGTCCAGGCAAAAACGACTTCGATGTATACATTTTGACTTACTTGGTTCAAAATTTCAATGATTTGTATAGTCATGACTCTCATGTTGAAAAATCGAAAATTTTCAAAAAATGTTTTTTCTATCGAAAAATGTCAAATTTGATCATTTTGGACTTATTTAAACTTATTCCAGTCATAAACGACCTCTATGTATACATTTTGACTTACTTGGATCAAAATGTCAATGATTTGTATAGTCATGACATTCTAGTTGAAAAATCGAAAATTTTCAAAAAATGTTTTTTCTATCGAAAAATGTCAAATTTGATCATTTTTGGCTTATTTATACTTAGTCCAGTCATAAACGACCTCTATGTATACATTTTGACTTACTTGGATCAAAATTTCAATGATTTGTATAGTCATGACATTTTAGTTGAAAAACCGAAAATTTTCAAAAAATGTTTTTTCTATCGAAAAATGTCAAATTTGATCATTTTTGGCTTATTTATACTTAGTCCAGTCATAAACGACCTCGATGTATACATTTAGATTACTTGGATCAAAATTTCAATGATTTGTATAGTAATGACTCTTATGTTGAAAAATCGAAAATTTTAAAAAAATGTTTTTTCTATCGAAAAATGTCAAATTTGATCATTTTTGGCTTATTTATACTTAGTCCAGTCATAAACGACCTCTATGTATACATTTTGACTTACTTGGATCAAAATTTCAATGATTTGTATAGTCATGACATTCTAGTTGAAAAACCGAAAATTTTCAAAAAATGTTTTTTCTATCGAAAAATGTCAAATTTGATCATTTTTGGCTTATTTATACTTAGTCCAGTCATAAAGGACCTCTATGTATTCATTTTGACTTACTTGGATCAAAATTTCAATGATTTGTATAGTAATGACTCAAGTTGAAAAATAGAAAATTTTCAAAAAAAGGTTTTTTCTATCGAAAAATGTCAAATTTGATCATTTTTGGCTTAGATATACTTTGTCCAGTCACAAACGACCTCGATGTATACATTTTGACTTACTTGGATCAAAATTTCAATGATTTGTATAGTCATGACATTCTAGTTGAAAAATCGAAAATTTTCAATAAATGTTTCTTCTATCGAAAAATGTCAAATTTGATCATTTTTGGCTTATTTATACTTAGTCCAGTCATAAAGGACCTCGATGTAAACATTTTGACTTACTTGGATCAAAATTTCAATGATTTGTATTGTCATGACTCTCATGTTGAAAAATCGAAAATTTAAAAAAAATGTTTTTTCTATCGAAAAATGTCAAATTTGATCAATTTTGGCTTATATATACTTAGTCCAGTCATAAACGACCTCTATGTATACATTTTGACTTACTTGGATCAAAATTTCAATGATTTGTATAGTCATGACATTCTAGTTGAACAACCGAAAATTTTCAAAAAATGTTTTTTCTATCGAAAAATGTCAAATTTGATCATTTTTGGCTTATTTATACTTAGTTCAGTCATAAACGACCTCGATGTATACATTTAGATTACTTGGATCAAAATTTCAATGATTTGTATAGTCATGACATTCTAGTTGAAAAATCGAAAATTTTCAAAAAATGTTTTTGCTATCGAAAAATGTCAAATTTGATCATTTTTGGCTTATTTATACTTAGTCCTGTCATAAAGGACCTCTATGTATACATTTTGACTTACTTGGATCAAAATTTCAATGATTTGTATAGTCATGACTCTCATGTTGAAAAATCGAAAATTTTCAAAAAATGTTTTTTCCATCGAAAAATGTCAAATTTGATCATTTTTGGCTTATTTATACTTAGTCCAGTTATAAAGGACCTCTATGTATACATTTTGACTTACTTGGATCAAAATTTCAATGATTTGTATAGTAATGACTCTCATGTTGAAAAATCGAATATTTTCAAAAAATGTTTTTTCTAACGAAAAATGTCAAATTTGATCATTTTTGGCTTAGTTATACTTAGTCCAGTCATAAACGACCTCGATGTATATATTTTGACTTACTTGGATCAAAATTTCAATGATTTGTATAGTCATGACATTCTAGTTGAAAAATCGAAAATTTTCAAAAAATGTTTTTTTTATCGAAAAATGTCAAATTTGATCATTTTTGGCTTATTTATACTTATTCCAGTCATAAACGACCTCGATGTATACATTTTGACTTGCTTGGATAAAAATTTCAATGATTTGTATAGTCATCACATTCTAGTTGAAAAATTGAAAATTTTCAAAAAATGTTTTTTCTATCGAAAAATGTCAAATTTGATCATTTTGGACTTATTCATACTTAGTCCAGTCATAAACGACCTCGATGTATACATTTTGACTTACTTGGATCAAAATTTCAATTATTTGTGTAGTCATGACATTCTAGTTGAAAAATCGAAAATTTTCAAAAAATTTTTTTTTCTATCGAAAAATGTCAAATTTGATAATTTTTGGCTTATTTATACTTAGTCCATTCATAAAAGACCTCAATGTATACATTTTGACTTACTTGGATCAATATTTCAATGATTTGTATAGTCATGACATTCTAGTTCAAAAATCGAAAATTTTCAAAAAATGTTTTTTCTATCGAAAAATGTCAAATTTGATCATTTTTGCTTATTTATACTTAGTCCAGTCATAAAGGACCTCTATTATACATTTTGACTTACTTGGATCAAAATTTCAATAACTTGTATAGTAATGACTCTTATGTTGAAAAATCGAAAATTTTCAAAAAATGTTTTTTCTATCGAAATTGTCAAATTCGATCATTTTGGACTTATTTATACTTAGGCCAGTCATAAACGATCTCTATGTATACAGTTTGACTTACTTGGATAAAAATTTCAATGATTTGTATAGTCATGACATTCTAATTGAAAAATCGAAAATTTTCAAATAATGTTTTTTTAATCGAAAAATGTCAAATTTGATAATTTTTGGCTTATTTATACTTAGTTCAGTCATAAACGACCTCTATATATACATTTTGACTTACTTGGATCAATATTTCAATGATTTGTATAGTCATGACATTCTAGTTGAAAAATCGAAAATTTTCAAAAAATGTTTTTTCTATCCAAAAATGTCAAATTTGATCATTTTTGGCTTATTTACACTTAGTCCTGTCATAAAGGACCTCGATGTATACATTTTGACTTACTTGGATCAAAATTTCAATGATTTGTATAGTCATGACTCTCATGTTGAAAAATCGAAAATTTTCAAAAAATGTTTTTTCTATCGAAAAATGTCAAATTTGATCATTTTTGGCTTATTTATACGTAGTCCAGTCATAAACGACCTCTATGTATACATTTTGACTTACTTGGATCAAAATTTCAATGATTTGTATAGTCATGACATTCTAGTTGAAAAACCGAAAATTTTCAAAAAATGTTTTTTCTATCGAAAAATGTCAAATTTGATCATTTTTGGCTTATTTATACTTAGTCCAGTCATAAAGGACCTCTATGTATACATTTTGACTTACTTGGATCAAAATTTCAATGATTTGTATAGTAATGACTCTCATGTTGAAAAATCGAATATTTTCAAAAAATGTTTTTTCTATCGAAAAATGTCAAATTTGATCATTTTTGGCTTAGTTATACTTAGTCCAGTCATAAACGACCTCGATGTATACATTTTGACTTGCTTGGATAAAAATTTCAATGATTTGTATAGTCATCACATTCTAGTTGAAAAATTGAAAATTTTCAAAAAATGTTTTTTCTATCGAAAAATGTCAAATTTGATCATTTTGGACTTATTCATACTTAGTCCAGTCATAAACGACCTCGATGTATACATTTTGACTTACTTGGATCAAAATTTCAATTATTTGTGTAGTCATGACATTCTAGTTGAAAAATCGAAAATTTTCAAAAAATTTTTTTTTCTATCGAAAAATGTCAAATTTGATAATTTTTGGCTTATTTATACTTAGTCCATTCATAAACGACCTCAATGTATACATTTTGACTTACTTGGATCAATATTTCAATGATTTGTATAGTCATGACATTCTAGTTCAAAAATCGAAAATTTTCAAAAAATGTTTTTTCTATCGAAAAATGTCAAATTTGATCATTTTTGCTTATTTATACTTAGTCCAGTCATAAAGGACCTCTATTATACATTTTGACTTACTTGGATCAAAATTTCAATAACTTGTATAGTAATGACTCTTATGTTGAAAAATCGAAAATTTTCAAAAAATGTTTTTTCTATCGAAATTGTCAAATTCGATCATTTTGGACTTATTTATACTTAGGCCAGTCATAAACGATCTCTATGTATACAGTTTGACTTACTTGGATAAAAATTTCAATGATTTGTATAGTCATGACATTCTAATTGAAAAATCGAAAATTTTCAAATAATGTTTTTTTAATCGAAAAATGTCAAATTTGATAATTTTTGGCTTATTTATACTTAGTTCAGTCATAAACGACCTCTATATATACATTTTGACTTACTTGGATCAATATTTCAATGATTTGTATAGTCATGACATTCTAGTTGAAAAATCGAAAATTTTCAAAAAATGTTTTTTCTATCCAAAAATGTCAAATTTGATCATTTTTGGCTTATTTACACTTAGTCCTGTCATAAAGGACCTCGATGTATACATTTTGACTTACTTGGATCAAAATTTCAATGATTTGTATAGTCATGACTCTCATGTTGAAAAATCGAAAATTTTCAAAAAATGTTTTTTCTATCGAAAAATGTCAAATTTGATCATTTTTGGCTTATTTATACGTAGTCCAGTCATAAACGACCTCTATGTATACATTTTGACTTAATTGGATCAAAATTTCAATGATTTGTATAGTCATGACATTCTAGTTGAAAAACCGAAAATTTTCAAAAAATGTTTTTTCTATCGAAAAATGTCAAATTTGATCATTTTTGGCTTATTTATACTTAGTCCAGTCATAAAGGACCTCTATGTATTCATTTTGACTTACTTGGATCAAAATTTCAATGATTTGTATAGTAATGACTCAAGTTGAAAAATAGAAAATTTTCAAAAAAAGGTTTTTTCTATCGAAAAATGTCAAATTTGATCATTTTTGGCTTAGTTATACTTTGTCCAGTCACAAACGACCTCGATGTATACATTTTGACTTACTTGGATCAAAATTTCAATGATTTGTATAGTCATGACATTCTAGTTGAAAAATCGAAAATTTTCAATAAATGTTTCTTCTATCGAAAAATGTCAAATTTGATCATTTTTGGCTTATTTATACTTAGTCCAGTCATAAAGGACCTCGATGTAAACATTTTGACTTACTTGGATCAAAATTTCAATGATTTGTATTGTCATGACTCTCATGTTGAAAAATCGAAAATTTTAAAAAAATGTTTTTTCTATCGAAAAATGTCAAATTTGATCAATTTTGGCTTATATATACTTAGTCCAGTCATAAACGACCTCTATGTATACATTTTGACTTACTTGGATCAAAATTTCAATGATTTGTATAGTCATGACATTCTAGTTGAAAAACCGAAAATTTTCAAAAAATGTTTTTTTCTATCGAAAAATGTCAAATTTGATCATTTTTGGCTTATTTATACTTAGTTCAGTCATAAACGACCTCGATGTATACATTTAGATTACTTGGATCAAAATTTCAATGATTTGTATAGTCATGACATTTTAGTTGAAAAATCGAAAATTTTCAAAAAATGTTTTTGCTATCGAAAAATGTCAAATTTGATCATTTTTGGCTTATTTATACTTAGTCCTGTCATAAAGGACCTCTATGTATACATTTTGACTTATTTGGATCAAAATTTCAATGATTTGTATAGTCATGACTCTCATGTTGAAAAATCGAAAATTTTCAAAAAATGTTTTTTCCATCGAAAAATGTCAAATTTGATCATTTTTGGCTTATTTATACTTAGTCCAGTCATAAAGGACCTCTATGTATACATTTTGACTTACTTGGATCAAAATTTCAATGATTTGTATAGTAATGACTCTCATGTTGAAAAATCGAATATTTTCAAAAAATGTTTTTTCTATCGAAAAATGTCAAATTTGATCATTTTTGGCTTAGTTATACTTAGTCCAGTCATAAACGACCTCGATGTATATATTTTGACTTACTTGGATCAAAATTTCAATGATTTGTATAGTCATGACATTCTAGTTGAAAAATCGAAAATTTTCAAAAAATGTTTTTTCTATCGAAAAATGTCAAATTTGATCATTTTTGGCTTATTTATACTTATTCCAGTCATAAACGACCTCGATGTATACATTTTGACTTGCTTGGATAAAAATTTCAATGATTTGTATAGTCATCACATTCTAGTTGAAAAATTGAAAATTTTCAAAAAATGTTTTTTCTATCGAAAAATGTCAAATTTGATCATTTTGGACTTATTCATACTTAGTCCAGTCATAAACGACCTCGATGTATACATTTTGACTTATTTGGATCAAAATTTCAATTATTTGTGTAGTCATGACATTCTAGTTGAAAAATCAAAAATTTTCAAAAAATGTTTTTTCTATCGAAAAATGTCAAATTTGATCATTTTTGGCTTATTTATACTTATTCCAGTCATAAACGACCTCGATGTATACATTTTGACTTGCTTGGATAAAAATTTCAATGATTTGTATAGTCATCACATTCTAGTTGAAAAATCGAAAATTTTCAAAAAATTTTTTTTTCTATCGAAAAATGTCAAATTTGATAATTTTTGGCTTATTTATACTTAGTCCATTCATAAAAGACCTCAATGTATACATTTTGACTTACTTGGATCAATATTTCAATGATTTGTATAGTCATGACATTCTAGTTGAAAAATCGAAAATTTTCAAAAAATGTTTTTTCTATCGAAAAATGTCAAATTTGATCATTTTTGGCTTATTTATACTTAGTCCAGTCATAAAGGACCTCTATTATACATTTTGACTTACTTGGATCAAAATTTCAATGATTTGTATAGTAATGACTCTTATGTTGAAAAATCGAAAATTTTCAAAAAATGTTTTTTCTATCGAAATTGTCAAATTCGATCATTTTGGACTTATTTATACTTAGGCCAGTCATAAACGATCTCTATGTATACATTTTGACTTACTTGGATAAAAATTTCAATGATTTGTATAGTCATGACATTCTAGTTGAAAAATCGAAAATTTTCAAATAATGTTTTTTTAATCGAAAAATGTCAAATTTGATAATTTTTGGCTTATTTATACTTAGTTCAGTCATAAACGACCTCTATATATACATTTTGACTTACTTGGATCAATATTTCAATGATTTGTATAGTCATGACATTCTAGTTGAAAAATCGAAAATTTTCAAAAAATGTTTTTTCTATCGAAAAATGTCAAATTTGATCATTTTTGGCTTATTTACACTTAGTCCTGTCATAAAGGACCTCGATGTATACATTTTGACTTACTTGGATCAAAATTTCAATGATTTGTATAGTCATGACTTTCATGTTGAAAAATCGAAAATTTTCAAAAAATGTTTTTTCCATCGAAAAATGTCTAATTTGATCATTTTTGGCTTATTTATACTTAGTCCAGTCATAAAGGACCTCTATGTATACATTTTGACTTACTTGGATCAAAATTTCAATGATTTGTATAGTAATGACTCTCATGTTGAAAAATCGAATATTTTCAAAAAATGTTTTTTCTATCGAAAAATGTCAAATTTGATCATTTTTGGCTTAGTTATACTTAGTCCAGTCATAAACGACCTCGATGTATATATTTTGACTTACTTGGATCAAAATTTCAATGATTTGTATAGTCATGACATTCTAGTTGAAAAATCGAAAATTTTCAAAAAATGTTTTTTCTATCGAAATTGTCAAATTTGATCATTTTTGGCTTATTTATACTTAGTCCAGTCATAAACGACCTCTATGTATACATTTTGACTTACTTGGATCAAAATTTCAATGATTTGTATAGTCATGACATTTTAGTTGAAAAACCGAAAATTTTCAAAAAATGTTTTTTCTATCGAAAAATGTCAAATTTGATCATTTTTGGCTTATTTATACTTAGTCCAGTCATAAACGACCTCGATGTATACATTTAGGTTACTTGAATCAAAATTTCAATGATTTGTATAGTAATGACTCTTATGTTGAAAAATCGAAAATTTTAAAATAATGTTTTTTCTATCGAAAAATGTCAAATTTGATCATTTTTGGCTTATTTATACTTAGTCCAGTCATAAACGACCTCTATGTATACATTTTGACTTACTTGGATCAAAATTTCAATGATTTGTATAGTCATGACATTCTAGTTGAAAAACCGAAAATTTTCAAAAAATGTTTTTTCTATCGAAAAATGTCAAATTTGATCATTTTTGGCTTATTTATACTTAGTCCAGTCATAAAGTACCTCTATGTATTCATTTTGACTTACTTGGATCAAAATTTCAATGATTTGTATAGTAATGACTCAAGTTGAAAAATAGAAAATTTTCAAAAAAAGGTTTTTTCTATCGAAAAATGTCAAATTTGATCATTTTTGGCTTAGTTATACTTTGTCCAGTCACAAACGACCTCGATGTATACATTTTGACTTACTTGGATCAAAATTTCAATGATTTGTATAGTCATGACATTCTAGTTGAAAAATCGAAAATTTTCAATAAATGTTTCTTCTATCGAAAAATGTCAAATTTGATCATTTTTGGCTTATTTATACTTAGTCCAGTCATAAAGGACCTCGATGTAAACATTTTGACTTACTTGGATCAAAATTTCAATGATTTGTATTGTCATGACTCTCATGTTGAAAAATCGAAAATTTTTAAAAAATGTTTTTTCTATCGAAAAATGTCAAATTTGATCAATTTTGGCTTATATATACTTAGTCCAGTCAAAAACGACCTCTATGTATACATTTTGACTTACTTGGATCAAAATTTCAATGATTTGTATAGTCATGACATTCTAGTTGAAAAACCGAAAATTTTCAAAAAATGTTTTTTCTATCGAAAAATGTCAAATTTGATCATTTTTGGCTTATTTATACTTAGTTCAGTCATAAACGACCTCGATGTATACATTTAGATTACTTGGATCAAAATTTCAATGATTTGTATAGTCATGACATTCTAGTTGAAAAATCGAAAATTTTCAAAAAATGTTTTTGCTATCGAAAAATGTCAAATTTGATCATTTTTGGCTTATTTATACTTAGTCCTGTCATAAAGGACCTCTATGTATACATTTTGACTTACTTGGATCAAAATTTCAATGATTTGTATAGTCATGACTCTCATGTTGAAAAATCGAAAATTTTCAAAAAATGTTTTTTCCATCGAAAAATGTCAAATTTGATCATTTTTGGCTTATTTATACTTAGTCCAGTCATAAAGGACCTCTATGTATACATTTTGACTTACTTGGATCAAAATTTCAATGATTTGTATAGTAATGACTCTCATGTTGAAAAATCGAATATTTTCAAAAAATGTTTTTTCTATCGAAAAATGTCAAATTTGATCATTTTTGGCTTAGTTATACTTAGTCCAGTCATAAACGACCTCGATGTATATATTTTGACTTACTTGGATCAAAATTTCAATGATTTGTATAGTCATGACATTCTAGTTGAAAAATCGAAAATTTTCAAAAAATGTTTTTTCTATCGAAAAATGTCAAATTTGATCATTTTTGGCTTATTTATACTTATTCCAGTCATAAACGACCTCGATGTATACATTTTGACTTGCTTGGATAAAAATTTCAATGATTTGTATAGTCATCACATTCTAGTTGAAAAATTGAAAATTTTCAAAAAATGTTTTTTCTATCGAAAAATGTCAAATTTGATCATTTTGGACTTATTCATACTTAGTCCAGTCATAAACGACCTCGATGTATACATTTTGACTTACTTGGATCAAAATTTCAATTATTTGTGTAGTCATGACATTCTAGTTGAAAAATCGAAAATTTTCAAAAAATTTTTTTTTCTATCGAAAAATGTCAAATTTGATAATTTTGGGCTTATTTATACTTAGTCCATTCATAAACGACCTCAATGTATACATTTTAACTTACTTGGATCAATATTTCAATGATTTGTATAGTCATGACATTCTAGTTGAAAAATCGAAAATTTTCAAAAAATGTTTTTTCTATCGAAAAATGTCAAATTTGATCATTTTTGGCTTATTTATACTTAGTCCAGTCATAAAGGACCTCTATTATACATTTTGACTTACTTGGATCAAAATTTCAATGATTTGTATAGTAATGACTCTTATGTTGAAAAATCGAAAATTTTCAAAAAATGTTTTTTCTACCGAAAAATGTCAAATTCGATCATTTTGGACTTATTTATACTTAGTCTAGTCATAAACGATCTCTATGTATACATTTTGACTTACTTGGATCAAAATTTCAATGATTTGTATAGTCATGACATTCTAGTTGAAAAATCGAAAATTTTCAAAAAATGTTTTTTCTTTCGAAAAATGTCAAATTTGATCATTTTTGGCTTATTTATACTTAGTCCATTCATTAAGGATCTCTATGTATACATTTTGACTTACTTGGATCAAAATTTCAATGATTTGTATAGTCATGACATTCTAGTTGAAAAATCGAAAATTTTCAAATAATGTTTTTTTAATCGAAAAATGTCAAATTTGATCATTTTTGGCTTATTTATACTTAGTCCAGTCATAAAGGACAACTTTGTATTCATTTTGACTTACTTGGATCAAAATTTCAATGATTTGTATAGTGATGACTCATGTTGAAAAATCGAAAATTTTCAAAAAATGTTTTTTTCTATCGAAAAATGTCAAATTTGATCATTTTTGGCTTATTTATACTTAGTCCAGTCATAAAGGACCTATATGTATTCATTTTGACTTACTTGGATCAAAATTTCAATGATTTGTATAGTAATGACTCATGTTGATAAATCGAAAATTTTCAAAAAATGTTTTGTCTATCGAAAAATGTCAAATTTGATCATTTTTGGCTTAGTTATACTTTGTCCAGTCATAAACGAACTCGATGTATACATTTAGACTTACTTGGATCAAAATTTCAATGATTTGTATAGTCACGACTCTCATGTTGAAAAATCGAAATTTTTCAAAAAATGTTTTTTCTATCGAAAAATGTCAAATTTGATCATTTTTGGCTTATTTATACTTAGTCCAGTCATAAAGGACCTCTATGTATACATTTTGACTTACTTGGATCAAAATTTCAATGATTTGTATAGTCATGACATTCTAGTTGAAAAATCGAAAATTTTCAAAAAATGTTTCTTCTATCGAAAAATGTCAAATTTGATCATTTTTGGCTTATTTATACTTAGTCCTGTCATACAGGACCTCGATGTATACATTTTGACTTACTTGGATCAAAATTTCAATGATTTGTATAGTCACGACTCTCATGTTGAAAAATCGAAATTTTTCCAAAAATGTGTTTTCTATCGAAAAATGTCAAATTTGATCATTTTTGGCTTATTTATACTTAGTCCAGTCATAAAGGACCTCTATGTATACATTTTGACTTACTTGGATCAAAATTTCAATGATTTGTATAGTCATGACATTCTAGTTGAAAAATCGAAAATTTTCAAAAAATGTTTTTTTTTATCGAAAAATGTCAAATTTGATCATTTTTGGCTTATTTATACTTAGTCCTGTCATACAGGACCTCGATGTATACATTTTGACTTACTTGGATCAAAACTTCAATGATTTGTATAGTCATGACATTCTAGTTGAAAAATCGAAAATTTTCAAAAAATGTTTTTTCTATCGAAAAATGTCAAATTTGATCATTTTTGGCTTATTTATACTTAGTCCAGTCATAAAAGACCTCTATGTATACATTTTGACTTACTTGGATCAAAATTTCAATGATTTGTATAGTCATGACATTCTAGTTGAAAAATCGAAAATTTTCAAAAAATGTTTTTTCTATCGAAAAATGTCAAATTCGATCATTTTTGACATATTTATACTTAGTCCAGTCATAAACGATCTCTATGTATACACTTTGACTTACTTGGATCAAAATTTCAATGATTTGTATAGTCATAACATTCTAGTTGAAAAATCGAAAATTTTCAAAAAATGTTTTTTCTATCGAAAAATGTCAAATTTGATCATTTTTGGCTTATTTATACTTAGCCCAGTCATAAAGGACCTCTATGTATACATTTTTACTCACTTGGATCAAAATTTCAATGATTTGTATAGTCATGACATTCTAGTTGAAAAATCGAAAATTTTCAAAAAATGTTTTTTCTATCGAAAAATGTCAAATTTGATCATTTTTGGCTTACTTATACTTAGTCCTGTCATACAGGACCTCGATGTATACATTTTGACTTACTTGGATCAAAACTTCAATGATTTGTATAGTCATGACATTCTAGTTGAAAAATCGAAAATTTTCAAAAAATGTTTTTTCTATCGAAAAATGTCAAATTTGATCATTTTTGGCTTATTTATACTTAGTCCAGTCATAAAAGACCTCTATGTATACATTTTGACTTACTTGGATCAAAATTTCAATGATTTGTATAGTCATGACATTCTAGTTGTAAAATCGAAAATTTTCAAAAAATGTTTTTTCTATCGAAAAATGTCAAATTCGATCATTTTTGACATATTTATACTTAGTCCAGTCATAAACGATCTCTATGTATACACTTTGACTTACTTGGATCAAAATTTCAATGATTTGTATAGTCATGACATTCTAGTTGAAAAATCGAAAATTTTCAAAAATATTTTTTCTATCGAAAAATGTCAAATTTGATCATTTTTGGCCTATTTATACTTAGCCCAGTCATAAAGGACCTCTATGTATACATTTTTACTCACTTGGATCAAAATTTCAATGATTTGTATAGTCATGACATTCTAGTTGAAAAATCGAAAATTTTCAAAAAATGTTTTTTCTATCGAAAAATGTCAAATTTGATCATTTTTGGCTTACTTATACTTAGTCCTGTCATACAGGACCTCGATGTATACATTTTGACTTACTTGGATCAAAACTTCAATGATTTGTATAGTCATGACATTCTAGTTGAAAAATCGAAAATTTTCAAAAAATGTTTTTTCT
The DNA here is from genome assembly GCF_905475395.1 of Chrysoperla carnea. Taxonomy (NCBI): domain Eukaryota; kingdom Metazoa; phylum Arthropoda; class Insecta; order Neuroptera; family Chrysopidae; genus Chrysoperla; species Chrysoperla carnea. The sequence goes on from NW_025408265.1 coordinate 84,937, forward strand.
ATCGAAAAATGTCAAATTTGATCATTTTTGGCTTATTTATACTTAGTCCTGTCATATAGGGCCTCTATGTATACATTTTGACTTACTTGGATCAAAATTTCAATGATTTGTATAGTCATGACATTCTAGTTGAAAAATCGAAAATTTTCAAAAAATGTTTTTTCTATCGAAAAATGTCAAATTTGATCATTTTTGGCTTATTTATACTTAGTCCTGTCATAAAGGACCTCTTTGTATACATTTTGACTTACTTGGATCAAAATTTCAATGATTTGTATAGTCACGACTCTCATGTCGAAAAATCGAAAATTTTCAAAAAATGTTTTTTCTATCGAAAAATGTCAAATTTGATCATTTTTGGCTTATTTATACTTAGTCCAGTCATAAAGGACCTCTATGTATTCATTTTGACTTACTTGGATCAAAATTTCAATGATTTGTATAGTCATGACATTCTAGTTGAAAAATCGAAAATTTTCAAAAAATGTTTCTTCTATCGAAAAATGTCAAATTTGATCATTTTTGGCTTATTTATACTTAGTCCTGTCATATAGGGCCTCTATGTATACATTTTGACTTACTTGGATCAAAATTTCAATGATTTGTATAGTCATGACATTCTAGTTGAAAAATCGAAAATTTTCAAAAAATGTTTTTTCTATCGAAAAATGTCAAATTTGATCATTTTTGGCTTATTTATACTTAGTCCTGTCATACAGGACTTCGATGTATACATTTTGACTTACTTGGATCAAAACTTCAATGATTTGTATAGTCATGACATTCTAGTTGAAAAATCGAAAATTTTCAAAAAATGTTTTTTCTATCGAAAAATGTCAAATTTGATCATTTTTGGCTTATTTATACTTAGTCCAGTCATAAAAGACCTCTATGTATACATTTTGACTTACTTGGATCAAAATTTCAATGATTTGTATAGTCATGACATTCTAGTTGAAAAATCGAAAATTTTCAAAAAATGTTTTTTCTATCGAAAAATGTCAAATTTGATCATTTTTGGCTTATTTATACTTAGTCCAGTCATAAAGGACCTCTATGTATACATTTTGACTTACTTGGATCAAAATTTCAATGATTTGTATAGTAATGACTCTTATGTTGAAAAATCGAAAATTTTCAAAAAATGTTTCTTCTATCGAAAAATGTCAAATTTGATCATTTTTGGCTTATTTATACTTAGTCCTGTCATACAGGACCTCGATGTATACATTTTGACTTACTTGGATCAAAACTTCAATGATTTGTATAGTCATGACATTCTAGTTGAAAAATCGAAAATTTTCAAAAAATGTTTTTTCTATCGAAAAATGTCAAATTTGATCATTTTTGGCTTATTTATACTAAGTCCTGTCATACAGGACCTCGATGTATACATTTTGACTTACTTGGATCAAAATTTCAATGATTTGTATAGTCATGACATTCTAGTTGAAAAATCGAAAATTTTCAAAAAATGTTTTTTCTATCGAAAAATGTCAAATTTGATCATTTTTGGCTTATTTATACTTAGTCCTGTCATAAAGGACCTCTTTGTATACATTTTGACTTACTTGGATCAAAATTTCAATGATTTGTATAGTCACGACTCTCATGTTGAAAAAACGAAAATTTTCAAAAAATGTTCTTTCTATCGAAAAATGTCAAATTTGATCATTTTTGGCTTATTTATACTTAGTCCAGTCATAAAGGACCTCTATGTATACATTTTGACTTACTTGGATCAAAATTTCAATGATTTGTATAGTCATGACATTCTAGTTGAAAAATCGAAAATTTTCAAAAAATGTTTCTTCTATCGAAAAATGTCAAATTTGATCATTTTTGGCTTATTTATACTTAGTCCTGTCATACAGGACCTCGATGTATACATTTTGACTTACTTGGATCAAAATTTCAATGATTTGTATAGTCACGACTCTCATGTTGAAAAATCGAAATTTTTCAAAAAATGTTTTTTCTATCGAAAAATGTCAAATTTGATCATTTTTGGCTTATTTATACTTAGTCCAGTCATAAAGGACCTCTAAGTATACATTTTGACTTACTTGGATCAAAATTTCAATGATTTGTATAGTCATGACATTCTAGTTGAAAAATCGAAAATTTTCAAAAAATGTTTTTTTTTATCGAAAAATGTCAAATTTGATCATTTTTGGCTTATTCATACTTAGTCCTGTCATACAGGACCTCGATGTATACATTTTGACTTACTTGGATCAAAACTTCAATGATTTGTATAGTCATGACATTCTAGTTGAAAAATCGAAAATTTTCAAAAAATGTTTTTTCTATCGAAAAATGTCAAATTTGATCATTTTTGGCTTATTTATACTTAGTCCAGTCATAAAAGACCTCTATGTATACATTTTGAATTACTTGGATCAAAATTTCAATGATTTGTATAGTCATGACATTCTAGTTGAAAAATCGAAAATTTTCAAAAAATGTTTTTTCTATCGAAAAATGTCAAATTTGATCATTTTTGGCTTAGTTATACTTAGTCCAGTCATAAACGACCTCGATGTATATATTTTGACTTACTTGGATTAAAATTTCAATGATTTGTATAGTCATGACATTCTAGTTGAAAAATCGAAAATTTTCAAAAAATGTTTTTTCTATCGAAAAATGTCAAATTCGATCATTTTTCACTTATTTATACTTAGTCCTGTCATAAACGATCTCTATGTATACATTTTGACTTACTTGGATCAAAATTTCAATGATTTGTATAGTCATGACATTCTAGTTGAAAAATCGAAAATTTTCAAAAAATGTTTCTTCTATCGAAAAATGTCAAATTTGATCATTTTTGGCTTATTTATACTTTGTACAGTCATAAACGACCTCGATGTATACATTTTGACTTACTTGGATCAAAATTTCAATGATTTGTATAGTCATGACTCTCATGTTGAAAAATCGAAAATTTTAAAAAAATGTTTTTTCTATCGAAAAATGTCAAATTTGATCATTTTTGGCTTATTTATACTTAGTCTAGTCATAAACGACCTCTATGTATACATTTTGACTTACTTTGATCAAAATTTCAATGATTTGTATAGTCATGACATTCTAGTTGAAAACCGAAAATTTTCAAAAAATGTTTTTTCTATCGAAAAATGTCAAAATTGATCATTTTTGGCTTATTTATACTTAGTCCAGTCATAAACGACCTCGATGTATACACTTTGACTTACTTGGATCAAAATTTCAATGATTTGTATAGTAATGACTCTTATGTTGAAAAATCGAAAATTTTCAAAAAATGTTTCTTCTATCGAAAAATGTCAAATTTGATCATTTTTGGCTTATTTATACTTAGTCCTGTCATAAAGGACCTCTATGTATACATTTTGACTTACTTGGATCAAAATTTCAATGATTTGTATAGTAATGACTCTCATGTTGAAAAATCGAAAATTTTCAAAAAATGTTTTTTCTATCGAAAAATGTCAAATTTGATCATTTTTGGCTTAGCTATATTTAGTCCAGTCATAATCGACCTCGATGTATATATTTTGACTTACTTGGATCAAAATTTCTATGATTTGTATAGTCATGACATTCTAGTTGAAAAATCGAAAATTTTCAAAAAATGTTTTTTCTATCGAAAAATGTCAAATTTGATCATTTTTGGCTTATTTATACTTAGTCCTGTCATACAGGACCTCGATGTATACATTTTGACTTACTTGGATCAAAATTTCAATGATTTGTATAGACATGACATTCTAGTTGAAAAATCGAAAATTTTCAAAAAATGTTTTTTCTATCGAAAAATGTCAAATTTGATCATTTTTGGCTTATTTATACTTAGTCCAGTCATAAAGGACCTCTATGTATATATTTTGACTTACTTGGATCAAAATTTCAATGATTTGTATAGTCATGACATTCTAGTTGAAAAATCGAAAATTTTCAAAAAATGTTTTTTCTATCGAAAAATGTCAAATTCGATCATTTTTCACTTATTTATACTTAGTCCTGTCATACAGGACCTCGATGTATACATTTTGACTTACTTGGATCAAAACTTCAATGATTTGTATAGTCATGACATTCTAGTTGAAAAATCGAAAATTTTCAAAAAATGTTTTTTCTATCGAAAAATGTCAAATTTGATCATTTTTGGCTTATTTATACTTAGTCCAGTCATAAAAGACCTCTATGTATACATTTTGACTTACTTGGATCAAAATTTCAATGATTTGTATAGTCATGACATTCTAGTTGAAAAATCGAAAATTTTCAAAAAATGTTTTTTCTATCGAAAAATGTCAAATTTGATCATTTTTGGCTTAGTTATACTTAGTCCAGTCATAAACGACCTCGATGTATATATTTTGACTTACTTGGATCAAAATTTCAATGATTTGTATAGTCATGACATTCTAGTTGAAAAATCGAAAATTTTCAAAAAATGTTTTTTCTATCGAAAAATGTCAAATTCGATCATTTTTCACTTATTTATACTTAGTCCAGTCATAAACGATCTCTATGTATACATTTTGACTTACTTGGATCAAAATTTCAATGATTTGTATAGTCATGACATTCTAGTTGAAAAATCGAAAATTTTCAAAAAATGTTTTTTCTATCGAAAAATGTCAAATTTGATCATTTTTGGCTTATTTATACTTAGTCCTGTCATACAGGACCTCGATGTATACATTTTGACTTACTTGGATCAAAATTTCAATGATTTGTATAGTCATGACATTCTAGTTGAAAAATCGAAAATTTTCAAAAATTGTTTTTTCAATCGAAAAATGTCAAATTTGATCATTTTTGGCTTATTTATACTTAGTCCAGTCATAAAGGACCTCTATGTATACATTTTGACTTATTTGGATCAAAATTTCAATGATTTTTATAGTCATGACATTCTAGTTGAAAAATCGAAAATTTTCAAAAAATGTTTTTTCGATCGAAAAATGTCAAATTCGATCATTTTTTACTTATTTATACTTAGTCCTGTCATACAGGACCTCGATGTATACATTTTGACTTACTTGGATCAAAATTTCAATGATTTGTATAGTCACGACTCTCATGTTGAAAAATCGAAAATTTTCAAAAAATGTTTTTCTATCGAAAAATGTCAAATTTGATCATTTTTGGCTTATTTATACTTAGTCCTGTCATGCAGGACCTCGATGTATACATTTTGACTTACTTGGATCAAAATTTCAATGATTTGTATAGTCATGACATTCTAGTTGAAAAATCGAAAATTTTCAAAAAATGTTTTTTCTATCGAAAAATGTCAAATTTGATCATTTTTGGCTTAGCTATATTTAGTCCAGTCATAAAGGACCTCTATGTATACATTTTGACTTACTTGGATCAAAATTTCAATGATTTGTATAGTAATGACTCTTATGTTGAAAAATCGAAAATTTGCAAAAAATGTTTTTTCTATCGAAAAATGTCAAATTCGATCATTTTGGACTTATTTATACTTAGTCCTGTCATACAGGACCTCGATGTATACATTTTGACTTACTTGGATCAAAATTTCAATGATTTGTATAGTCACGACTCTCATGTTGAAAAATCGAAAATTTTCAAAAAATGTTTTTTCAATCGAAAAATGTCAAATTTGATCATTTTTGGCTTATTTATACTTAGTCCAGTCATAAAGGACCTCTATGTATACATTTTGACTTACTTGGAACAAAATTTCAATGATTTGTATAGTCATGACATTCTAGTTGAAAAATCGAAAATTTTCAAAAAATGTTTCTTCTATCGAAAAATGTCAAATTTGATCATTTTTGGCTTATTTATACTTAGTCCAGTCATAAAGGACCTCTTTGTATTTATTTTGACTTACTTGGATCAAAATTTCAATGATTTGTATAGTAAAGACTCATGTTGAAAAATCGAAAATTTTCAAAAAATGTTTTTTCTATCGAAAAATGTCAAATTTGATCATTTTTGGCTTATTTATACTTAGTCCAGTCATAAAGGACCTCTATGTATTCATTTTGTTTTACTTGGATCAAAATTTCAATGATTTGTATAGTAATGACTCATGTTGAAAAATCGAAAATTTTCAAAAAATGTTTTTTCTATCGAAAAATGTCAAATTTGATCATTTTTGGCTTATTTATACTTAGTCCTGTCATATAGGACCTCTATGTATACATTTTGACTTACTTGGATCAAAATTTCAATGATTTGTTTAGTCATGACATTCTAGTTGAAAAATCGAAAATTTTCAAAAAATGTTTTTTCTATCGAAAAATGTCAAATTTGATCATTTTTGGCTTATTTATACTTAGTCCAGTCATAAAGGACCTCTATGTATACATTTTGACTTACTTGGATCAAAATTTCAATGATTTGTATAGTAATGACTCTCATGTTGTAAAATCGAAAATTTTCAAAAAATGTTTTTTCTATCGAAAAATGTCAAATTTGATCATTTTATGGCTTAGTTATACTTAGTCCAGTCATAAAGGACCTCTTTGTATACATTTTGACTTACTTGGATCAAAATTTCAATGATTTGTATAGTCATGACATTCTAGTTGAAAAATCGAAAATTTTCAAAAAATGTTTTTTCTATCGAAAAATGTCAAATTTGATCATTTTTGGCTTATTTATACTTAGTTCTGTCATAAAGGACCTCTATGTATACATTTTGACTTACTTGGATCAAAATTTCAATGATTTGTAAAGTCATGACATTCTAGTTGAAAAATCGAAAATTTTCAAAAAATGTTTTTTCCATCGAAAAATGTCAAATTTGATCATTTTCGGCTTATTTTTACTTAGTCCAGTCATAAACGACCTCTATGTATACATTTTGACTTACTTGGATCAAAATTTCAATGATTTGTATAGTAATGACTCTTATGTTGAAAAATCGAAAATTTGCAAAAAATGTTTTTTCTATCGAAAAATGTCAAATTCGATCATTTTGGACTTATTTATACTTAGTCCTGTCATACAGGACCTCGATGTATACATTTTGACTTACTTGGATCAAAATTTCAATGATTTGTATAGTCACGACTCTCATGTTGAAAAATCGAAAATTTTCAAAAAATGTTTTTTCAATCGAAAAATGTCAAATTTGATCATTTTTGGCTTATTTATACTTAGTCCAGTCATAAAGGACCTCTATGTATACATTTTGACTTACTTGGAACAAAATTTCAATGATTTGTATAGTCATGACATTCTAGATGAAAAATCGAAAATTTTCAAAAAATGTTTTTTCTATCGAAAAATGTCAAATTTGATCATTTTTGGCTTATTTATACTTAGTCCAGTCATAAAGGACCTCTTTGTATTCATTTTGACTTACTTGGATCAAAATTTCAATGATTTGTATAGTAAAGACTCACGTTGAAAAATCGAAAATTTTCAAAAAATGTTTTTTCTATCGAAAAATGTCAAATTTGATCATTTTTGGCTTATTTATACTTAGTCCAGTCATAAAGGACCTCTATGTATTCATTTTGTTATACTTGGATCAAAATTTCAATGATTTGTATAGTAATGACTCATGTTGAAAAATCGAAAATTTTCAAAAAATGTTTTTTCTATCGAAAAATGTCAAATTTGATCATTTTTGGCTTAGTTATACTTTGTCCAGTCATAAACGACCTCGATGTATACATTTTGACTTACTTGGATCAAAATTTCAATGATTTGTATAGTCATGACATTCTAGTTGAAAAATCGAAAATTTTCAAAAAATGTTTTTTCTATCGAAAAATGTCAAATTTGATCATTTTTGGCTTATTTATACTTAGTCCTGTCATATAGGACCTCAATGTATACATTTTGACTTACTTGGATCAAAATTTCAATGATTTGTTTAGTCATGACATTCTAGTTGAAAAATCGAAAATTTTCAAAAAATGTTTTTTCTATCGAAAAATGTCAAATTTGATCATTTTTGGCTTATTTATACTTAGTCCAGTCTTAAAGGACCTCTATGTATACATTTTGACTTACTTGGATCAAAATTTCAATGATTTGTATAGTAATGACTCTCATGTTGAAAAATCGAAAATTTTCAAAAAATGTTTTTTCTATCGAAAAATGTCGAATTTGATCATTTTTGGCTTAGTTATATTTAGTCCAGTCATAAACGACCTCGATGTATATATTTTGACTTACTTGGATCAAAATTTCAATGATTTGTATAGTCATGACATTCTAGTTGAAAAATCGAAAATTTTCAAAAAATGTTTTTTCTATCGAAAAATGTCAAATTCGATCATTTTGGACTTATTTATACTTAGTCCAGTCATAAACGATCTCTATGTATACATTTTGACCTACTTGGATCAAAATTTCAATGATTTGTATAGTCATGACATTCTAGTTGAAAAATCGAAAATTTTCAAAAAATGTTTCTTCTATCGAAAAATGTCAAATTTGATAATTTTTGGCTTATTTATACTTTGTACAGTCATAAACGACCTGGATGTATACATTTTGACTTGCTTTAATCAAAATTTCAATGATTTGTATAGTCATGACATTCTAGTTGAAAAATCGAAAATTTTCAAAAAATGTTTTTTCTATCGAAAAATGTCAAATTTGATCATTTTTGGCTTATTTATACTTAGTCTACTTAGTCCGGTCATAAAGGACCTCTTTGTATACATTTTGACTTACTTGGATCAAAATTTCAATGATTTGTATAGTCATGACTCTCATATTGAAAAATCGAAATTTTTCAAAAAATGTTTTTTTCTATCGAAAAATGTCAAATTTGATCATTTTTGGCTTATTTATACTTAGTCCAGTCATAAACGACCTCTATGTATACATTTTGACTTACTTGGATCAAAATTTCAATGATTTGTATAGTCATGACATTCTAGTTGAAAAATCGAAAATTTTCAAAAAATGTTTTTTCTATCGAAAAATGTCAAATTTGATCATTTTTGGCTTATTTATACTAAGTCCTGTCATAAAGGACCTCTATGTATACATTTTGACTTACTTGGATCAAAATTTCAATGATTTGTATAGTAATGACTCTCATGTTGAAAAATCGAAAATTTTCAAAAAATGTTTTTTTCTATCGAAAAATGTCAAATTTGATCATTTTTGGCTTAGTTATATTTAGTCCAGTCATAAACGACCTCGATGTATATATTTTGACTTACTTGGATCAAAATTTCAATGATTTGTATAGTCATGACATTCTAGTTGAAAAATCGAAAATTTTCAAAAAATGTTTTTTCTATCGAAAAATGTCAAATTCGATCATTTTGGACTTATTTATACTTAGTCCAGTCATAAACGATCTCTATGTATACATTTTGACTTACTTGGATCAAAATTTCAATGATTTGTATAGTCATGACATTCTAGTTGAAAAATCGAAAATTTTCAAAAAATGTTTTTTCTATCGAAAAATGTCAAATTTGATCATTTTTGGCTTATTTATACTTAGTCCTGTCATACAGGACCTCGATGTATACATTTTGACTTACTTGGATCAAAATTTCAATGATTTGTATAGTCATGACATTCTAGTTGAAAAATCGAAAATTTTCAAAAATTGTTTTTTTCAATCGAAAAATGTCAAATTTGATCATTTTTGGCTTATTTATACTTAGTCCAGTCATAAAGGACCTCTATGTATACATTTTGACTTACTTGGATCAAAATTTTAATGATTTTTATAGTCATGACATTCTAGTTGAAAAATCGAAAATTTTCAAAAAATGTTTTTTTCGATCGAAAAATGTCAAATTCGATCATTTTGGACTTATTTATACTTAGTCCTGTCATACAGGACCTCGATGTATACATTTTGACTTACTTGGATCAAAATTTCAATGATTTGTATAGTCACGACTCTCATGTTGAAAAATCGAAAATTTTCAAAAAATGTTTTTTCAATCGAAAAATGTCAAATTTGATCATTTTTGGCTTATATATACTTAGTCCAGTCATAAAGGACCTCTATGTATACATTTTGACTTACTTGGAACAAAATTTCAATGATTTGTATAGTCATGACATTCTAGTTGAAAAATCGAAAAATTTCAAAAAATGTTTTTTCTATCGAAAAATGTCAAATTTGATCATTTTTGGCTTATTTATACTTAGTCTACTTAGTCCGGTCATAAAGGACCTCTTTGTATACATTTTGACTTACTTGGATCAAAATTTCAATGATTTGTATAGTCATGACTCTCATATTGAAAAATCGAAATTTTTCAAAAAATGTTTTTTCTATCGAAAAATGTCAAATTTGATCATTTTTGGCTTATTTATACTTAGTCCAGTCATAAACGACCTCTATGTATACATTTTGACTTACTTGGATCAAAATTTCAATGATTTGTATAGTCATGACATTCTAGTTGAAAAATCGAAAATTTTCAAAAATTGTTTTTTCAATCGAAAAATGTCAAATTTGATCATTTTTGGCTTATTTATACTTAGTCCAGTCATAAAGGACCTCTATGTATACATTTTGACTTATTTGGATCAAAATTTCAATGATTTTTATAGTCATGACATTCTAGTTGAAAAATCGAAAATTTTCAAAAAATGTTTTTTCGATCGAAAAATGTCAAATTCGATCATTTTTTACTTATTTATACTTAGTCCTGTCATACAGGACCTCGATGTATACATTTTGACTTACTTGGATCAAAATTTCAATGATTTGTATAGTCACGACTCTCATGTTGAAAAATCGAAAATTTTCAAAAAATGTTTTTCTATCGAAAAATGTCAAATTTGATCATTTTTGGCTTATTTATACTTAGTCCTGTCATGCAGGACCTCGATGTATACATTTTGACTTACTTGGATCAAAATTTCAATGATTTGTATAGTCATGACATTCTAGTTGAAAAATCGAAAATTTTCAAAAAATGTTTTTTTCTATCGAAAAATGTCAAATTTGATCATTTTTGGCTTAGCTATATTTAGTCCAGTCATAAAGGACCTCTATGTATACATTTTGACTTACTTGGATCAAAATTTCAATGATTTGTATAGTAATGACTCTTATGTTGAAAAATCGAAAATTTTCAAAAAATGTTTTTTTCTATCGAAAAATGTCAAATTCGATCATTTTGGACTTATTTATACTTAGTCCTGTCATACAGGACCTCGATGTATACATTTTGACTTACTTGGATCAAAATTTCAATGATTTGTATAGTCACGACTCTCATGTTGAAAAATCGAAAATTTTCAAAAAATGTTTTTTTCAATCGAAAAATGTCAAATTTGATCATTTTTGGCTTATTTATACTTAGTCCAGTCATAAAGGACCTCTATGTATACATTTTGACTTACTTGGAACAAAATTTCAATGATTTGTATAGTCATGACATTCTAGTTGAAAAATCGAAAATTTTCAAAAAATGTTTCTTCTATCGAAAAATGTCAAATTTGATCATTTTTGGCTTATTTATACTTAGTCCAGTCATAAAGGACCTCTTTGTATTTATTTTGACTTACTTGGATCAAAATTTCAATGATTTGTATAGTAAAGACTCATGTTGAAAAATCGAAAATTTTCAAAAAATGTTTTTTCTATCGAAAAATGTCAAATTTGATCATTTTTGGCTTATTTATACTTAGTCCAGTCATAAAGGACCTCTATGTATTCATTTTGTTTTACTTGGATCAAAATTTCAATGATTTGTATAGTAATGACTCATGTTGAAAAATCGAAAATTTTCAAAAAATGTTTTTTCTATCGAAAAATGTCAAATTTGATCATTTTTGGCTTATTTATACTTAGTCCTGTCATATAGGACCTCTATGTATACATTTTGACTTACTTGGATCAAAATTTCAATGATTTGTTTAGTCATGACATTCTAGTTGAAAAATCGAAAATTTTCAAAAAATGTTTTTTCTATCGAAAAATGTCAAATTTGATCATTTTTGGCTTATTTATACTTAGTCCAGTCATAAAGGACCTCTATGTATACATTTTGACTTACTTGGATCAAAATTTCAATGATTTGTATAGTAATGACTCTCATGTTGTAAAATCGAAAATTTTCAAAAAATGTTTTTTCTATCGAAAATGTCAAATTTGATCATTTTTTGGCTCCAGTCATAAAGGACCTCTTTGTATACATTTTGACTTACTTGGATCAAAATTTCAATGATTTGTATAGTCATGACATTCTAGTTGAAAAATCGAAAATTTTCAAAAAATGTTTTTTTCTATCGAAAAATGTCAAATTTGATCATTTTTGGCTTATTTATACTTAGTTCTGTCATAAAGGACCTCTATGTATACATTTTGACTTACTTGGATCAAAATTTCAATGATTTGTAAAGTCATGACATTCTAGTTGAAAAATCGAAAATTTTCAAAAAATGTTTTTTCCATCGAAAAATGTCAAATTTGATCATTTTAGGCTTATTTTTACTTAGTCCAGTCATAAACGACCTCTATGTATACATTTTGACTTACTTGGATCAAAATTTCAATGATTTGTATAGTAATGACTCTTATGTTGAAAAATCGAAAATTTGCAAAAAATGTTTTTTCTATCGAAAAATGTCAAATTCGATCATTTTGGACTTATTTATACTTAGTCCTGTCATACAGGACCTCGATGTATACATTTTGACTTACTTGGATCAAAATTTCAATGATTTGTATAGTCACGACTCTCATGTTGAAAAATCGAAAATTTTCAAAAAATGTTTTTTCAATCGAAAAATGTCAAATTTGATCATTTTTGGCTTATTTATACTTAGTCCAGTCATAAAGGACCTCTATGTATACATTTTGACTTACTTGGAACAAAATTTCAATGATTTGTATAGTCATGACATTCTAGTTGAAAAATCGAAAATTTTCAAAAAATGTTTTTTTCTATCGAAAAATGTCAAATTTGATCATTTTTGGCTTATTTATACTTAGTCCAGTCATAAAGGACCTCTTTGCATTCATTTTGACTTACTTGGATCAAAATTTCAATGATTTGTATAGTAAAGACTCACGTTGAAAAATCGAAAATTTTCAAAAAATGTTTTTTCTATCGAAAAATGTCAAATTTGATCATTTTTGGCTTATTTATACTTAGTCCAGTCATAAAGGACCTCTATGTATTCATTTTGTTATACTTGGATCAAAATTTCAATGATTTGTATAGTAATGACTCATGTTGAAAAATCGAAAATTTTCAAAAAATGTTTTTTCTATCGAAAAATGTCAAATTTGATCATTTTTGGCTTAGTTATACTTTGTCCAGTCATAAACGACCTCGATGTATACATTTTGACTTACTTGGATCAAAATTTCAATGATTTGTATAGTCATGACATTCTAGTTGAAAAATCGAAAATTTTCAAAAAATGTTTTTTCTATCGAAAAATGTCAAATTTGATCATTTTTGGCTTATTTATACTTAGTCCTGTCATATAGGACTTCTATGTATACATTTTGACTTACTTGGATCAAAATTTCAATGATTTGTATAGTCATGACATTCTAGTTGAAAAATCGAAAATTTTCAAAAATGTTTTTTCTATCGAAAAATGTCAAATTTGATCATTTTTTGGCTTATTTATACTTAGTCCAGTCATAAAGGACCTCTATGTATACATTTTGACTTACTTGGATCAAAATTTCAATGATTTGTATAGTAATGACTCTCATGTTGAAAAATCGAAAATTTTCAAAAAATGTTTTTTCTATCGAAAAATGTCGAATTTGATCATTTTTGGCTTAGTTATATTTAGTCCAGTCATAAACGACCTCGATGTATATATTTTGACTTACTTGGATCAAAATTTCAATGATTTGTATAGTCATGACATTCTAGTTGAAAAATCGAAATTTTCAAAAAATGTTTTTTTCTATCGAAAAATGTCAAATTCGATCATTTTGGACTTATTTATACTTAGTCCAGTCATAAACGATCTCTATGTATACATTTTGACCTACTTGGATCAAAATTTCAATGATTTGTATAGTCATGACATTCTAGTTGAAAAATCGAAAATTTTCAAAAAATGTTTCTTCTATCGAAAAATGTCAAATTTGATAATTTTTGGCTTATTTATACTTTGTACAGTCATAAACGACCTGGATGTATACATTTTGACTTGCTTTAATCAAAATTTCAATGATTTGTATAGTCATGACATTCTAGTTGAAAAATCGAAAATTTTCAAAAAATGTTTTTTTCTATCGAAAAATGTCAAATTTGATCATTTTTGGCTTATTTATACTTAGTCTACTTAGTCCGGTCATAAAGGACCTCTTTGTATACATTTTGACTTACTTGGATCAAAATTTCAATGATTTGTATAGTCATGACCTCTCATATTGAAAAATCGAAATTTTTCAAAAAATGTTTTTTCTATCGAAAATGTCAAATTTGATCATTTTTGGCTTATTTATACTTAGTCCAGTCATAAACGACCTCTATGTATACATTTTGACTTACTTGGATCAAAATTTCAATGATTTGTATAGTCATGACATTCTAGTTGAAAAATCGAAAATTTTCAAAAAATGTTTTTTTCTATCGAAAAATGTCAAATTTGATCATTTTTGGCTTATTTATACTAAGTCCTGTCATAAAGGACCTCTATGTATACATTTTGACTTACTTGGATCAAAATTTCAATGATTTGTATAGTAATGACTCTCATGTTGAAAAATCGAAAATTTTCAAAAATGTTTTTTCTATCGAAAAATGTCAAATTTGATCATTTTTGGCTTAGCTATATTTAGTCCAGTCATAAACGACCTCGATGTATATATTTTGACTTACTTGGATCAAAATTTCAATGATTTGTATAGTCATGACATTCTAGTTGAAAAATCGAAATTTTCAAAAAATGTTTTTTCTATCGAAAAATGTCAAATTCGATCATTTTGGACTTATTTATACTTAGTCCAGTCATAAACGATCTCTATGTATACATTTTGACTTACTTGGATCAAAATTTCAATGATTTGTATAGTCATGACATTCTAGTTGAAAAATCGAAAATTTTCAAAAAATGTTTTTTCTATCGAAAAATGTCAAATTTGATCATTTTTGGCTTATTTATACTTAGTCCTGTCATACAGGACCTCGATGTATACATTTTGACTTACTTGGATCAAAATTTCAATGATTTGTATAGTCATGACATTCTAGTTGAAAAATCGAAAATTTTCAAAAATTGTTTTTTCAATCGAAAAATGTCAAATTTGATCATTTTTGGCTTATTTATACTTAGTCCAGTCATAAAGGACCTCTATGTATACATTTTGACTTACTTGGATCAAAATTTTAATGATTTTTATAGTCATGACATTCTAGTTGAAAAATCGAAAATTTTCAAAAAATGTTTTTTCGATCGAAAAATGTCAAATTCGATCATTTTGGACTTATTTATACTTAGTCCTGTCATACAGGACCTCGATGTATACATTTTGACTTACTTGGATCAAAATTTCAATGATTTGTATAGTCACGACTCTCATGTTGAAAAATCGAAAATTTTCAAAAAATGTTTTTCTATCGAAAAATGTCAAATTTGATCATTTTTGGCTTATTTATACTTAGTCCTGTCATACAGGACCTCGATGTATACATTTTGACTTACTTGGATCAAAATTTCAATGATTTGTATAGTCATGACATTCTAGTTGAAAAATCGAAAATTTTCAAAAAATGTTTTTTCTATCGAAAAATGTCAAATTTGATCATTTTTGGCTTAGCTATATTTAGTCCAGTCATAAAGGACCTCTATGTATACATTTTGACTTACTTGGATCAAAATTTCAATGATTTGTATAGTAATGACTCTTATGTTGAAAAATCGAAAATTTGCAAAAAATGTTTTTTCTATCGAAAAATGTCAAATTCGATCATTTTGGACTTATTTATACTTAGTCCTGTCATACAGGACCTCGATGTATACATTTTGACTTACTTGGATCAAAATTTCAATGATTTGTATAGTCACGACTCTCATGTTGATAAATCGAAAATTTTCAAAAAATGTTTTTTTCAATCGAAAAATGTCAAATTTGATCATTTTTGGCTTATATATACTTAGTCCAGTCATAAAGGACCTCTATGTATACATTTTGACTTACTTGGAACAAAATTTCAATGATTTGTATAGTCATGACATTCTAGTTGAAAAATCGAAAAATTTCAAAAAATGTTTTTTCTATCGAAAAATGTCAAATTTGATCATTTTTGGCTTATTTATACTTAGTCTACTTAGTCCGGTCATAAAGGACCTCTTTGTATACATTTTGACTTACTTGGATCAAAATTTCAATGATTTGTATAGTCATGACTCTCATATTGAAAAATCGAAATTTTTCAAAAAATGTTTTTTCTATCGAAAAATGTCAAATTTGATCATTTTTGGCTTATTTATACTTAGTCCAGTCATAAACGACCTCTATGTATACATTTTGACTTACTTGGATCAAAATTTCAATGATTTGTATAGTCATGACATTCTAGTTGAAAAATCGAAAATTTTCAAAAAATGTTTTTTCTATCGAAAAATGTCAAATTTGATCATTTTTGGCTTATTTATACTAAGTCCTGTCATAAAGGACCTCTATGTATACATTTTGACTTACTTGGATCAAAATTTCAATGATTTGTATAGTAATGACTCTCATGTTGAAAAATCGAAAATTTTCAAAAAATGTTTTTTCTATCGAAAAATGTCAAATTTGATCATTTTTGGCTTAGTTATATTTAGTCCAGTCATAAACGACCTCGATGTATATATTTTGACTTACTTGGATCAAAATTTCAATGATTTGTATAGTCATGACATTATAGTTGAAAAATCGAAAATTTTCAAAAAATGTTTTTTCTATCGAAAAATGTCAAATTCGATCATTTTGGACTTATTTATACTTAGTCCAGTCATAAACGATCTCTATGTATACATTTTGACTTACTTGGATCAAAATTTCAATGATTTGTATAGTCATGACATTCTAGTTGAAAAATCGAAAATTTTCAAAAAATGTTTTTTCTATCGAAAAATGTCAAATTTGATCATTTTTGGCTTATTTATACTTAGTCTACTTAGTCCGGTCATAAAGGACCTCTTTGTATACATTTTGACTTACTTGGATCAAAATTTTAATGATTTTTATAGTCATGACATTCTAGTTGAAAAATCGAAAATTTTCAAAAAATGTTTTTTCGATCGAAAAATGTCAAATTCGATCATTTTGGACTTATTTATACTTAGTCCTGTCATACAGGACCTCGATGTATACATTTTGACTTACTTGGATCAAAATTTCAATGATTTGTATAGTCACGACTCTCATGTTGAAAAATCGAAAATTTTCAAAAAATGTTTTTCTATCGAAAAATGTCAAATTTGATCATTTTTGGCTTATTTATACTTAGTCCTGTCATACAGGACCTCGATGTATACATTTTGACTTACTTGGATCAAAATTTCAATGATTTGTATAGTCATGACATTCTAGTTGAAAAATCGAAAATTTTCAAAAAATGTTTTTTCTATCGAAAAATGTCAAATTTGATCATTTTTGGCTTAGCTATATTTAGTCCAGTCATAAAGGACCTCTATGTATACATTTTGACTTACTTGGATCAAAATTTCAATGATTTGTATAGTAATGACTCTTATGTTGAAAAATCGAAAATTTGCAAAAAATGTTTTTTCTATCGAAAAATGTCAAATTCGATCATTTTGGACTTATTTATACTTAGTCCTGTCATACAGGACCTCGATGTATACATTTTGACTTACTTGGATCAAAATTTCAATGATTTGTATAGTCACGACTCTCATGTTGATAAATCGAAAATTTTCAAAAAATGTTTTTTCAATCGAAAAATGTCAAATTTGATCATTTTTGGCTTATTTATACTTAGTCCAGTCATAAAGGATCTCTATGTATACATTTTGACTTACTTGGAACAAAATTTCAATGATTTGTTTAGTCATGACATTCTAGTTGAAAAATCGAAAATTTTCAAAAAATGTTTTTTCTATCGAAAAATGTCAAATTTGATCATTTTTGGCTTATTTATACTTAGTCCAGTCATAAAGGACCTCTTTGTATTTATTTTGACTTACTTGGATCAAAATTTCAATGATTTGTATAGTAAAGACTCATGTTGAAAAATCGAAAATTTTCAAAAAATGTTTTTTCTATCGAAAAATGTCAAATTTGATCATTTTTGGCTTATTTATACTTAGTCCAGTCATAAAGGACCTCTATGTATACATTTTGACTTACTTGGATCAAAATTTCAATGATTTGTATAGTAATGACTCTCATGTTGTAAAATCGAAAATTTTCAAAAAATGTTTTTTCTATCGAAAAATGTCAAATTTGATCATTTTATGGCTTAGTTATACTTAGTCCAGTCATAAAGGACCTCTTTGTATACATTTTGACTTACTTGGATCAAAATTTCAATGATTTGTATAGTCATGACATTCTAGTTGAAAAATCGAAAATTTTCAAAAAATGTTTTTTCTATCGAAAAATGTCAAATTTGATCATTTTTGGCTTATTTATACTTAGTTCTGTCATAAAGGACCTCTATGTATACATTTTGACTTACTTGGATCAAAATTTCAATGATTTGTAAAGTCATGACATTCTAGTTGAAAAATCGAAAATTTTCAAAAAATGTTTTTTCCATCGAAAAATGTCAAATTTGATCATTTTCGGCTTATTTTTACTTAGTCCAGTCATAAACGACCTCTATGTATACATTTTGACTTACTTGGATCAAAATTTCAATGATTTGTATAGTAATGACTCTTATGTTGAAAAATCGAAAATTTGCAAAAAATGTTTTTTCTATCGAAAAATGTCAAATTCGATCATTTTGGACTTATTTATACTTAGTCCTGTCATACAGGACCTCGATGTATACATTTTGACTTACTTGGATCAAAATTTCAATGATTTGTATAGTCACGACTCTCATGTTGAAAAATCGAAAATTTTCAAAAAATGTTTTTTCAATCGAAAAATGTCAAATTTGATCATTTTTGGCTTATTTATACTTAGTCCAGTCATAAAGGACCTCTATGTATACATTTTGACTTACTTGGAACAAAATTTCAATGATTTGTATAGTCATGACATTCTAGTTGAAAAATCGAAAATTTTCAAAAAATGTTTTTTCTATCGAAAAATGTCAAATTTGATCATTTTTGGCTTATTTATACTTAGTCCAGTCATAAAGGACCTCTTTGTATTCATTTTGACTTACTTGGATCAAAATTTCAATGATTTGTTTAGTAAAGACTCACGTTGAAAAATCGAAAATTTTCAAAAAATGTTTTTTCTATCGAAAAATGTCAAATTTGATCATTTTTGGCTTATTTATACTTAGTCCAGTCATAAAGGACCTCTATGTATTCATTTTGTTATACTTGGATCAAAATTTCAATGATTTGTATAGTAATGACTCATGTTGAAAAATCGAAAATTTTCAAAAAATGTTTTTTCTATCGAAAAATGTCAAATTTGATCATTTTTGGCTTAGTTATACTTTGTCCAGTCATAAACGACCTCGATGTATACATTTTGACTTACTTGGATCAAAATTTCAATGATTTGTATAGTCATGACATTCTAGTTGAAAAATCGAAAATTTTCAAAAAATGTTTTTTCTATCGAAAAATGTCAAATTTGATCATTTTTGGCTTATTTATACTTAGTCCTGTCATATAGGACCTCAATGTATACATTTTGACTTACTTGGATCAAAATTTCAATGATTTGTTTAGTCATGACATTCTAGTTGAAAAATCGAAAATTTTCAATAAATGTTTTTTCTATCGAAAAATGTCAAATTTGATCATTTTTGGCTTATTTATACTTAGTCCAGTCATAAAGGACCTCTATGTATACATTTTGACTTACTTGGATCAAAATTTCAATGATTTGTATAGTAATGACTCTCATGTTGTAAAATCGAAAATTTTCAAAAAATGTTTTTTCTATCGAAAAATGTCAAATTTGATCATTTTATGGCTTAGTTATACTTAGTCCAGTCATAAAGGACCTATTTGTATACATTTTGACTTACTTGGATCAAAATTTCAATGATTTGTATAGTCATGACATTCTAGTTGAAAAATCGAAAATTTTCAAAAAATGTTTTTTCTATCGAAAAATGTCAAATTTGATCATTTTTGGCTTATTTATACTTAGTCCAGTCATAAAGGACCTCTATGTATACATTTTGAGTTACTTGGATCAAAATTTCAATGATTTGTATAGTCATGACATTCTAGTTGAAAAATCGAAAATTTTCAAAAAATGTTTTTTCCATCGAAAAATGTCAAATTTCATCATTTTTGGCTTATTTATACTTAGTCCAGTCATAAACGACCTCTATGTATACATTTTGACTTACTTGGATCAAAATTTCAATGATTTGTATAGTCATGACATTCTAGTTGAAATATCGAAAATTTTCAAAAAATGTTTTTTCTATCGAAAAATGTCAAAATTGATCATTTTTGGCTTATTTATACTTAGTCCAGTCATAAAGGACCTCTATGTATACATTTTGACTTACTTGGATCAAAATTTCAATGATTTGCATAGTAATGACTCTCATGTTGAAAAATCGAAAATTTTCAAAAAATGTTTTTTCTATCGAAAAATGTCAAATTTGATCATTTTTGGCTTAGTTATATTTAGTCCAGTCATAAACGACCTCGATGTATATATTTTGACTTACTTGGATCAAAATTTCAATGATTTGTATAGTCATGACATTCTAGTTGAAAAATCGAAAATTTTCAAAAAATGTTTTTTCTATCGAAAAATGTCAAATTCGATCATTTTGGACTTATTTATACTTAGTCCAGTCATAAACGATCTCTATGTATACATTTTGACCTACTTGGATCAAAATTTCAATGATTTGTATAGTCATGACATTCTAGTTGAAAAATCGAAAATTTTCAAAAAATGTTTCTTCTATCGAAAAATGTCAAATTTGATAATTTTTGGCTTATTTATACTTTGTACAGTCATAAACGACCTGGATGTATACATTTTGACTTGCTTTAATCAAAATTTCAATGATTTGTATAGTCATGACATTCTAGTTGAAAAATCGAAAATTTTCAAAAAATGTTTTTTCTATCGAAAAATGTCAAATTTGATCATTTTTGGCTTAGTTATATTTAGTCCAGTCATAAACGACCTCGATGTATATATTTTGACTTACTTGGATCAAAATTTCAATGATTTGTATAGTGATGACATTCTAGTTGAAAAATCGAAAATTTTCAAAAAATGTTTTTTCTATCGAAAAATGTCAAATTCGATCATTTTGGACTTATTTATACTTAGTCCAGTCATAAACGATCTCTATGTATACATTTTGACCTACTTGGATCAAAATTTCATTGATTTGTATAGTCATGACATTCTAGTTGAAAAATCGAAAATTTTCAAAAAATGTTTCTTCTATCGAAAAATGTCAAATTTGATAATTTTTGGCTTATTTATACTTTGTACAGTCATAAACGACCTGGATGTATACATTTTGACTTGCTTTAATCAAAATTTCAATGATTTGTATAGTCATGACATTCTAGTTGAAAAATCGAAAATTTTCAAAAAATGTTTTTTCTATCGAAAAATGTCAAATTTGATCATTTTTGGCTTATTTATACTTAGTCCTGTCATAAAGGACCTCTATGTATACATTTTGACTTACTTGGATCAAAATTTCAATGATTTGTATAGTCACGACTCTCATGTTGAAAAATCGAAAATTTTCAAAAAATGTTTTTTCTATCGAAAAATGTCAAATTTGATCATTTTTGGCTTATTTATACTTAGTCCAGTCATAAAGGACCTCTATGTATACATTTTGACTAACTTGGATCAAAATTTCAATGATTTGTTTAGTCATGACATTCTAGTTGAAAAATCGATAATTTTCAAAAAGTGTTTTTTCTATCGAAAAATGTCAAATTTGATCATTTTTGGCTTATTTATACTTAGTCCAGTCATAAACGACCTCTCTGTATACATTTTGACTTACTTGGATCAAAATTTCAATGATTTGTATAGTCATGACATTCTAGTTGAAATATCGAAAATTTGCAAAAAATGTTTTTTCTATCGAAAAATGTCAAATTTGATCATTTTTGGCTTATTTATACTTAGTCCAGTCATAAAGAACCTCTATGTATACATTTTGACTTACTTGGATCAAAATTTCAATGATTTGTATAGTAATGACTCTAATGTTGAAAAATCGAAAATTTTCAAAAAATGTTTTTTCTATCGAAAAATGTCAAATTTGATCATTTTTGGCTTAGTTATACTTAGTCCAGTCATAAACGACCTCGATGTATATATTTTGACTTACTTGGATCAAAATTTCAATGATTTGTATAGTCTTGACATTCTAGTTGAAAAATCGAAAATTTTCAAAAAATGTTTTTTCTATCGAAAAATGTCAAATTCGATCATTTTGGACTTATTTATACTTAGTCCAGTCATAAACGATCTCTATGTATACATTTTGACTTACTTGGATCAAAATTTCAATGATTTGTATAGTCATAACATTCTAGTTGAAAAATCGAAAATTTTCAAAAAATGTTTCTTCTATCGAAAAATGTCAAATTTGATCATTTTTGGCTTATTTATACTTTGTACAGTCATAAACGACCTGGATGTATACATTTTGACTTACTTGGATCAAAATTTCAATGATTTGTATAGTCATGACATTCTAGTTGAAAAATCGAAAATTTTCAAAAAATGTTTTTTCTATCGAAAAATGTCAAATTTGATCATTTTTGGCTTATTTATACTTAGTCCTGTCATACAGGACCTCGATGTATATATTTTGACTTACTTGGATTAAAATTTCAATGATTTGTATAGTCATGACATTCTAGTTGAAAAATCGAAAATTTTCAAAAAATGTTTTTTCTATCGAAAAATGTCAAATTTGATCATTTTTGGCTTATTTATACTTAGTCCAGTCATCAAGGACCTCTATGTATACATTTTGACTTACTTGGATCAAAATTTCAATGATTTGTATAGTCATGACATTCTAGTTGAAAAATCGAAAATTTTCAAAAAATGTTTTTTCTATCGAAAAATGTCAAATTTGATCATTTTTGGCTTATTTATACTTAGTCCAGTCATCAAGGACCTCTATGTATACATTTTGACTTACTTGGATCAAAATTTCAATGATTTGTATAGTAATGACTCTCATGTTGAAAAATCGAAAATTTTCAAAAAATGTTTTTTCTTTCGAAAAATGTCAAATTTGATCATTTTTGGCTTAGTTATATTTAGTCCAGTCATAAACGACCTCGATGTATATATTTTGACTTACTTGGATCAAAATTTCAATGATTTGTATAGTCATGACATTCTAGTTGAAAAATCGAAAATTTTCAAAAAATGTTTTTTCTATCGAAAAATGTCAAATTCGATCATTTTGGACTTATTTATACTTAGTCCAGTCATAAACGATCTCAATGTATACATTTTGACTTACTTGGATCAAAATTTTAATGATTTGTATAGTCATGACATTCTAGTTGAAAAATCGAAAATTTTCAAAAAATGTTTCTTCTATCGAAAAATGTCAAATTTGATCATTTTTTGCTTATTTATACTTTGTACAGTCATAAACGACCTCGATGTATACATTTTGACTTACTTGGATCAAAATTTCAATGATTTGTATAGTCATGACATTCTAGTTGAAAAATCGAAAATTTTCAAAAAATTGTTTTTTCTATCGAAAAATGTCAAATTTGATCATTTTTGGCTTATTTATACTTAGTCCAGTCATAAAGGACCTCTATGTATACATTTTGACTTACTTGGATCAAAATTTCAATGATTTATATAGTCATGACATTCTAGTTGAAAAATCGAAAATTTTCAAAAAATGTTTTCTCTATCGAAAAATGTCAAATTTGATCATTTTTGGCTTATTTATACTTAGTCCAGTCATAAAGGACCTCTATGTATACACTTTGACTTACTTGGATCAAAATTTCAATGATTTGTATAGTCATGACATTCTAGTTGAAAAATCGAAAATTTTCAAAAAATTGTTTTTTCTATCGAAAAATGTCAAATTTTATCATTTTTGGCTTATTTATACTTAGTCCAGTCATAAAGGACCTCTATGTATACATTTTGACTTACTTGGATCAAAATTTCAATGATTTGTATAGTCATGACATTCTAGTTGAAAAATCGAAAATTTTCAAAAAATGTTTTTTCTATCGAAAAATGTCAAATTTGATCATTTTTGGCTTAGTTATACTTAGTCCAGTCATAAAGGACCTCTTTGTATACATTTTGACTTACTTGGATCAAAATTTCAATGATTTGTATAGTCATGACTCTCATGTTGAAAAAACGAAAATTTTCAAAAAATGTTTTTTCTATCGAAAAATGTCAAATTTGATTATTTTTGGCGTATTTCTACTCAGTCCAGTCATAAAGGACCTCTATGTATACATTTTGAATTACTTTTATCAAAATTTCAATGATTTGTATAGTCATGACTCTCATGTTGAAAAATCGAAAATTTTCAAAAAATGTTTTTTCTATCGAAAAATGTCAAATTTTATCACTTTTGGCTTAATTAAACTCAGTCCAGTCATAAAGGACCTCTATGTATTCATTTTGACTTACTTGGATCAAAATTTCAATGATTTGTATAGTCATGACTGTCATGTTGAAAAATCGAAAATTTTCAAAAAATGTTTTTTCTATCGAAAAATGTCAAATTTGATCATTTTTGGCTTATTTATACTTTGTACAGTCACAAACGACCTCTATGTATACATTTTGACTTACTTGGATCAAAATTTCAATGATTTGTATAGTAATGACTCTCATGTTGAAAAATCGAAAATTTTCAAAAAATGTTTTTTCTTTCGAAAAATGTCAAATTTGATCATTTTTGGCTTAGTTATATTTAGTCCAGTCATAAACGACCTCGATGTATATATTTTGACTTACTTGGATCAAAATTTCAATGATTTGTATAGTCATGACATTCTAGTTGAAAAATCGAAAATTTTCAAAAAATGTTTTTTCTATCGAAAAATGTCAAATTCGATCATTTTGGACTTATTTATACTTAGTCCAGTCATAAACGATCTCAATGTATACATTTTGACTTACTTGGATCAAAATTTCAATGATTTGTATAGTCATGACATTCTAGTTGAAAAATCGAAAATTTTCAAAAAATGTTTCTTCTATCGAAAAATGTCAAATTTGATCATTTTTTGCTTATTTATACTTTGTACAGTCATAAACGAACTCGATGTATACATTTTGACTTACTTGGATCAAAATTTCAATGATTTGTATAGTCATGACATTCTAGTTGAAAAATCGAAAATTTTCAAAAAATTGTTTTTTCTATCGAAAAATGTCAAATTTGATCATTTTTGGCTTATTTATACTTAGTCCAGTCATAAAGGACCTCTATGTATACATTTTGACTTACTTGGATCAAAATTTCAATGATTTGTATAGTCATGACATTCTAGTTGAAAAATCGAAAATTTTCAAAAAATTGTTTTTTCTATCGAAAAATGTCAAATTTGATCATTTTTGGCTTATTTATACTTAGTCCAGTCATAAAGGACCTCTATGTATACATTTTGACTTACTTGGATCAAAATTTCAATGATTTGTATAGTCATGACATTCTAGTTGAAAAATCGAAAATTTTCAAAAAATGTTTTCTCTATCGAAAAATGTCAAATTTGATCATTTTTGGCTTATTTATACTTAGTCCAGTCATAAAGGACCTCTATGTATACACTTTGACTTACTTGGATCAAAATTTCAATGATTTGTATAGTCATGACATTCTAGTTGAAAAATCGAAAATTTTCAAAAAATTGTTTTTTCTATCGAAAAATGTCAAATTTTATCATTTTTGGCTTATTTATACTTAGTCCAGTCATAAAGGACCTCTATGTATACATTTTGACTTACTTGGATCAAAATTTCAATGATTTGTATAGTCATGACATTCTAGTTGAAAAATCGAAAATTTTCAAAAAATGTTTTTTCTATCGAAAAATGTCAAATTTGATCATTTTTGGCTTAGTTATACTTAGTCCAGTCATAAAGGACCTCTTTGTATACATTTTGACTTACTTGGATCAAAATTTCAATGATTTGTATAGTCATGACTCTCATGTTGAAAAAACGAAAATTTTCAAAAAATGTTTTTTCTATCGAAAAATGTCAAATTTGATTATTTTTGGCGTATTTCTACTCAGTCCAGTCATAAAGGACCTCTATGTATACATTTTGAATTACTTTTATCAAAATTTCAATGATTTGTATAGTCATGACTCTCATGTTGAAAAATCGAAAATTTTCAAAAAATGTTTTTTCTATCGAAAAATGTCAAATTTTATCACTATTGGCTTAATTAAACTCAGTCCAGTCATAAAGGACCTCTATGTATTCATTTTGACTTACTTGGATCAAAATTTCAATGATTTGTATAGTCATGACTGTCATGTTGAAAAATCGAAAATTTTCAAAAAATGTTTTTTCTATCGAAAAATGTCAAATTTGATTATTTTTGGCTTATTTATACTTTGTACAGTCACAAACGACCTCTATGTATACATTTTGACTTACTTGGATCAAAATTTCAATGATTTGTATAGTAATGACTCTCATGTTGAAAAATCGAAAATTTTCAAAAAATGTTTTTTCTTTCGAAAAATGTCAAATTTGATCATTTTTGGCTTAGTTATATTTAGTCCAGTCATAAACGACCTCGATGTATATATTTTGACTTACTTGGATCAAAATTTCAATGATTTGTATAGTCATGACATTCTAGTTGAAAAATCGAAAATTTTCAAAAAATGTTTTTTCTATCGAAAAATGTCAAATTCGATCATTTTGGACTTATTTATACTTAGTCCAGTCATAAACGATCTCAATGTATACATTTTGACTTACTTGGATCAAAATTTCAATGATTTGTATAGTCATGACATTCTAGTTGAAAAATCGAAAATTTTCAAAAAATGTTTCTTCTATCGAAAAATGTCAAATTTGATCATTTTTTGCTTATTTATACTTTGTACAGTCATAAACGAACTCGATGTATACATTTTGACTTACTTGGATCAAAATTTCAATGATTTGTATAGTCATGACATTCTAGTTGAAAAATCGAAAATTTTCAAAAAATTGTTTTTTCTATCGAAAAATGTCAAATTTGATCATTTTTGGCTTATTTATACTTAGTCCAGTCATAAAGGACCTCTATGTATACATTTTGACTTACTTGGATCAAAATTTCAATGATTTGTATAGTCATGACATTCTAGTTGAAAAATCGAAAATTTTCAAAAAATTGTTTTTTCTATCGAAAAATGTCAAATTTGATCATTTTTGGCTTATTTATACTTAGTCCAGTCATAAAGGACCTCTATGTATACATTTTGACTTACTTGGATCAAAATTTCAATGATTTGTATAGTCATGACATTCTAGTTGAAAAATCGAAAATTTTCAAAAAATGTTTTCTCTATCGAAAAATGTCAAATTTGATCATTTTTGGCTTATTTATACTTAGTCCAGTCATAAAGGACCTCTATGTATACACTTTGACTTACTTGGATCAAAATTTCAATGATTTGTATAGTCATGACATTCTAGTTGAAAAATCGAAAATTTTCAAAAAATTGTTTTTTCTATCGAAAAATGTCAAATTTGATCATTTTTGGCTTATTTATATTTAGTCCAGTCATAAAGGACCTCTATGTATACATTTTGACTTACTTGGATCAAAATTTCAATGATTTGTATAGTCATGACATTCTAGTTGAAAAATCGAAAATTTTCAAAAAATGTTTTTTCTATCGAAAAATGTCAAATTTGATCATTTTTGGCTTAGTTATACTTAGTCCAGTCATAAAGGACCTCTTTGTATACATTTTGACTTACTTGGATCAAAATTTCAATGATTTGTATAGTCATGACTCTCATGTTGAAAAAACGAAAATTTTCAAAAAATGTTTTTTCTATCGAAAAATGTCAAATTTGATTATTTTTGGCGTATTTCTACTCAGTCCAGTCATAAAGGACCTCTATGTATACATTTTGAATTACTTTTATCAAAATTTCAATGATTTGTATAGTCATGACTCTCATGTTGAAAAATCGAAAATTTTCAAAAAATGTTTTTTCTATCGAAAAATGTCAAATTTTATCACTTTTGGCTTAATTAAACTCAGTCCAGTCATAAAGGACCTCTATGTATTCATTTTGACTTACTTGGATCAAAATTTCAATGATTTGTATAGTCATGACTGTCATGTTGAAAAATCGAAAATTTTCAAAAAATGTTTTTTCTATCGAAAAATGTCAAATTTGATCATTTTTGGCTTATTTATACTTTGTACAGTCACAAACGACCTCGATGTATACATTTTGACTTACTTGGATCAAAATTTCAATGATTTGTATAGTCATGACATTCTAGTTGAAAAATCGAAAATTTTCAAAAAATGTTTTTTCTATCGAAACATGTCAAATTTGATCATTTTTGGCTTATTTATACTTAGTAGAGTCATAAAGGACCTCTATGTATACATTTTGACTTACTTGGATCAAAATTTCAATGATTTGTATAGTAATGACTCTTATGTTGAAAAATCGAAAATTTTCAAAAACGTTTTTTCTATCGAAAAATGTCAAATTTGATCATTTTTGGCTTAATTCTACTTAGTCCAGTCATAAAAGACCTCTATGTATACATTTTGACTTACTTGGATCAAAATTTAAATGATTTGTATAGTCATGACTCTCATGTTAAAAAATCGAAAATTTTCAAAAAATGTTTTTTCTATCGAAAAATGTCAAATTTTATCATTTTTGGCTTAGTTAAACTCAGTCCAGTCATAAAGGACCTCTTTGTATTCATTTTGACTTACTTGGATCAAAATTTCAATGATTTGTATAGTCATGACTCTCATGTTGAATAATCGAAAATTTTCAAAAAATGTTTTTTCTATCGAAAAATGTCAAATTTGATCATTTTTGGCATATTTATACTTAGTCCAGTCATAAAGGACCTCTATGTATACATTTTGACTTACTTAGATCAAAATTTCAATGATTTGTATAGTCATGACTCTCATGTTGAAAAAACGAAAATTTTCAAAAAATGTTTTTTCTATCGAAAAATGTCAAATTTGATTATTTTTGGCTTATTTCTACTCAGTCCAGTCATAAAGGACCTCTATGTATACATTTTGACTTACTTTTATTAAAATTTCAATGATTTGTATAGTCATGACTCTCATGTTAAAAAATCGAAAATTTTCAAAAAATGTTTTTTCTATCGAAAAATGTCAAATTCGATCATTTTGGACTTATTTATACTTAGTCCAGTCATAAACGATCTCAATGTATACATTTTGACTTACTTGGATCAAAATTTCAATGATTTGTATAGTCATGACATTCTAGTTCAAAAATCGAAAATTTTCAAAAAATGTTTCTTCTATCGAAAAATGTCAAATTTGATCATTTTAAGCTTATTTATACTTTGTACAGTCATAAACGACCTCGATGTATACATTTTGAATTACTTGGATCAAAATTTCAATGATTTGTATAGTCATGACCGTCAAGTTGAAAAATCGAAAATTTTCAAAAAATGTTTTTTCTATCGAAAAATGTCAAATTTGATCATTTTTGGCTTATTTATACTTAGTCCTGTCATAAAGGACCTCTATGTATACATTTTGACTTACTTGGATCAAAATTTCAATGATTTGTATAGTCACGACTCTCATGTTGAAAAATCGAAAATTTTCAAAAAATGTTTTTTCTATCGAAAAATGTAAAATTTGATCATTTTTGGCTTATTAATACTAAGTCCAGTCATAAACGATCTCAATGTATACATTTTGACTTACTTGGATCAAAATTTTAATGATTTGTATAGTCATGACATTCTAGTTGAAAAATCGAAAATTTTCAAAAATTGTTTTTTCTATCGAAAAATGTCAAATTTGATCATTTTTAGCTTATAGATACTTAGTCCTGTCATACAGGACCTCTATGTATACATTTTGACTTACTTGGATCAAAATTTCAATGATTTGTATAGTCGAGACTCTCATGTTGAAAAATCGAAAATTTTCAAAAAATGTTTTTTCTATCGAAAAATGTAAAATTTGATCATTTTTGGCTTATTTATACTTAGCCCAGTCATAGAGGACCTCTATCTATACATTTTGACTTACTTGGATCAAAATTTCAATGATTTGTATAGTCATGACTCTCATGTTGAAAAACGAAAATTTTCAAAAAATGTTTTTTCTATAGAAAAATGTCAAATTTGATTATTTTAGGCTTATTTCTACTTAGTCCAGTCATAAAGGACCTCTATGTATACACTTTGACTTACTTTTATCAAAATTTCAATGATTTGTATAGTCATGATTCTCATGTTGAAAAGTCGAAAATTTTCAAAAAATGTTTTTTCTATCGAAAAATGTCAAATTTTATCATTTTTGGCTTAGTTAAACTCAGTCCAGTCATAAAGGACCTCTATGTATTCATTTTGACTTACTTGGATCAAAATTTCAATGATTTGTATAGTCATGACTCTCATGTTGAAAAAACAAAAATTTTCAAAAAATGTTTTTTCTATCGAAAAATGTCAAATTTGATCATTTTTGGCTTATTTCTTCTCAGTCCAGTCATAAAGGACCTCTATGTATACATTTTGACTTACTTGGATCAAAATTTCAATGATTTGTATAGTCATGACTCTCATGTTAAAAAATCGAAAATTTTCAAAAAATGTTTTTTCTATCGAAAAATGTCAAATTCGATCATTTTGGACTTATTAATACTTAGTCCAGTCATAAACGATCTCAATGTATACATTTTGACTTACTTGGATCAAAATTTCAATGATTTGTATAGTCATGACATTCTAGTTGAAAAATCGAAAATTTTCAAAAAATGTTTTTTCTATCGAAAAATGTCAAATTCGATCATTTTGGACTTATTTATACTTAGTCCTGTCATACAGGACCTCGAGTTATACATTTTGACTTACTTAAATCAAAGTTTCAATGATATGTATAGTCACGACTCTCATGTTGAAAAATCGAAAATTTTCAAATAATGTTTTTTCTATCGAAAAATGTCAAATTTGATCATTTTTGGCTTATTTATACTTAGTCCAGTCATAAAGGACCTCTATGTTTACATTTTGACTTACTTGGATCAAAATTTCAATGATTTGTATAGTAATGACTCTTATGTTGAAAAATCGAAAATTTTCAAAAACGTTTTTTCTATCGAAAAATGTCAAATTTGATCATTTTTGGCTTAATTCTACTTAGTCCAGTCATAAAAGACCTCTATGTATACATTTTGACTTACTTGGATCAAAATTTAAATGATTTGTATAGTCATGACTCTCATGTTAAAAAATCGAAGCCAAATTTGATCATTTTTGGCTTATTTATACTTATTCCAGTCATGAAGGACCTCTATGTATACATTTTGACTTACTTGGATCAAAATTTCAATGATTTGTATAGTCATGACTCTCATGTTGAAAAATCGAAAATTTTCAAAAAATGTTTTTTCTATCGAAAAATGTCAAATTTGATCATTTTTGGCTTATTTCTACTTAGTCCAGTCATAAAGGACCTCTATGTATACATTTTGACTTACTTTTATCAAAATTTCAATGATTGGTATAGTCATGACTCTCATGTGGAAAAATCGAAAATTTTCAAAAAATGTTTTTTCTATCGAAAAATGTCAAATTTTATCATTTTTGGCTTAGTTAAACTCAGTCCAGTCATTAAGGACCTCAATGTATTCATTTTGACTTACTTGGATCAAAATTTCAATGATTTGTATAGTCATGACTCTCATGTTGAAAAATCGAAAATTTTCAAAAATGTTTTTTCTATCGAAAAATGTCAAATTTGATCATTTTTGGCTTAATTCTACTTAGTCCAGTCATAATAGACCTCTTTGTATACATTTTGACTTACTTGGATCAAAATTTAAATGATTTGTATAGTCATGACTCTCATGTTAAAAAATCGAAAATTTTCAAAAAATGTTTTTTCTATCGAAAAATGTCAAATTCGATCATTTTGGACTTATTAATACTTAGTCCAGTCATAAACGATCTCAATGTATACATTTTGACTTACTTGGATCAAAATTTCAATGATTTGTATAGTCATGACATTCTAGTTGAAAAATCGTAAATTTTCAAAAAATGTTTTTTCTATCGAAAAATGTCAAATTCGATCATTTTGGACTTATTTATACTTAGTCCTGTCATACAGGACCTCGAGTTATACATTTTGACTTACTTAAATCAAAGTTTCAATGATATGTATAGTCACGACTCTCATGTTGAAAAATCGAAAATTTTCAAAAACGTTTTTTCTATCGAAAAATGTCAAATTTGATCATTTTTGGCTTAATTCTATTTAGTCCAGTCATAAAAGACCTCTATGTATACATTTTGACTTACTTGGATCAAAATTTAAATGATTAGTATAGTCATGACTCTCATGTTAAAAAATCGAAAATTTTCAAAAAATGTTTTTTCTATCGAAAAATGTCAAATTCGATCATTTTGGACTTATTAATTCTAAGTCCAGTCATAAACGATCTCAATGTATACATTTTGACTTACTTGGATCAAAATTTCAATGATTTGTATAGTCATGACTCTCATGTTGAAAAATCGAAAATTTTCAAAAAATGTTTTTTCTATCGAAAAATGTCAAATTTGATCATTTTTGGCTTATTTCTACTTAGTCCAGTCATAAAGGACCTCTATGTATACATTTTGACTTACTTTTATCAAAATTTCAATGATTGGTATAGTCATGACTCTCATGTGGAAAAATCGAAAATTTTCAAAAAATGTTTTTTCTATCGAAAAATGTCAAATTTTATCATTTTTGGCTTAGTTAAACTCAGTCCAGTCATAAAGGACCTCTATGTATTCATTTTGACTTACTTGGATCAAAATTTCAATGATTTGTATAGTCATGACTCTCATGTTGAAAAATCGAAAATTTTCAAAAAATGTTGTTTCTATCGAAAAATGTCAAATTTGATCATTTTTGGCATATTTATACTTAGTCCAGTCATAAAGGACCTCTATGTATACATTTTGACTTACTTAGATCAAAATTTCAATGATTTGTATAGTCATGACTCTCATGTTGAAAAAACGAAAATTTTCAAAAAATGTTTTTTCTATCGAAAAATGTCAAATTTGATTATTTTTGGCTTATTTCTACTCAGTCCAGTCATAAAGGACCTCTATGTATACATTTTGACTTACTTGGATCAAAATTTCAATGATTTGTATAGTCATGACTGTCATGTTGAAAAATCGAAAATTTTCAAAAAATGTTTTTTCTATCGAAAAATGTCAAATTTGATCATTTTTGGCTTATTTCTACTAAGTCCATTCATAAAGGAATTCTATGTATACATTTTGACTTACTTGGATCAAAATTTCAATGATTTGTATAGTCATGACTGTCATGTTGAAAAATCGAAAATTTTCAAAAAATGTTTTTTCTATCGAAAAATGTCAAATTCGATCATTTTGGACTTATTTATACTTAGTCCAGTCATAAACGATCTCAATGTATACATTTTGACTTACTTGGATCAAAATTTCAATGATTTGTATAGTCATGACATTCTAGTTCAAAAATCGAAAATTTTCAAAAAATGTTTCTTCTATCGAAAAATGTCAAATTTGATCATTTTAAGCTTATTTATACTTTGTACAGTCATAAACGACCTCGATGTATACATTTTGAATTACTTGGATAAAAATTTCAATGATTTGTATAGTCATGACATTCTACATGAAAAATCGAAAATTTTCAAAAAATGTTTTTTCTATCGAAAAATGTCAAATTTTATCATTTTTGGCTTATTTATACTTAGTCCTGTCATAAAGGACCTCTATGTATACATTTTGACTTACTTGGATCAAAATTTCAATGATTTGTATAGTCATGACTCTCATGTTGAAAAACGAAAATTTTCAAAAAATGTTTTTTCTATAGAAAAATGTCAAATTTGATTATTTTAGGCTTATTTCTACTTAGTCCAGTCATAAAGGACCTCTATGTATACACTTTGACTTACTTTTATCAAAATTTCAATGATTTGTATAGTCATGATTCTCATGTTGAAAAGTCGAAAATTTTCAAAAAATGTTTTTTCTATCGAAAAATGTCAAATTTTATCATTTTTGGCTTAGTTAAACTCAGTCCAGTCATAAAGGACCTCTATGGATTCATTTTGAATTACTTGGATCAAAATTTCAATGATTTGTATAGTCATGACTCTCATGTTGAAAAATCGAAAATTTTCAAAAAATGTTTTTTCTATCGAAAAATGTCAAATTTGATCATTTTTGGCTTATTTCTACTAAGTCCATTCATAAAGGAATTCTATGTATACATTTTGACTTACTTGGATCAAAATTTCAATGATTTGTATAGTCATGACTGTCATGTTGAAAAATCGAAAATTTTCAAAAAATGTTTTTTCTATCGAAAAATGTCAAATTTGATCATTTTTGGCTTATTTCTTCTTAGTCCAGTCATAAAGGACCTCTATGTATACATTTTGACTTACTTTTATCATAATTTCAATGATTTGTATAGTCATGACTCTCATGTTGAAAAATCGAAAATTTTCAAAAAATGTTTTTTCTATCGAAAAATGTCAAATTTTATCATTTTTGGCTTAGTTTAACTCAGTCCAGTCATAAAGGACCTCTATGGATTCATTTTGACTTACTTGGATCAAATTTTCAATGATTTGTATAGTCATGACTCTCATCTTGAAAAATCGAAAATTTTCAAAAAATGTTTTTTCTATCGAAAAATGTCAAATTTGATCATTTTTGGCTTATTTATACTTAGTCCAGTCATAAAGGACCTCTATGTATACATTTTGACTTACTTGGATCAAAATTTCAATGATTTGTATAGTAATGACTCTCATGTTGAAAAATCGAAAATTTTCAAAAAATGTTTTTTCTATCGAAAAATGTCAAATTTGATCATTTTATGGCTTAGTTATACTTAGTCCAGTCATAAAGGACCTCTTTGTATACATTTTGACTTACTTGGATCAAAATTTCAATGATTTGTATAGTCATGACTGTCATGTTGAAAAATCGAAAATTTTCAAAAAATGTTTTTTCTATCGAAAAATGTCAAATTTTATCATTTTTGGCTTAGTTAAACTCAGTCCAGTCATAAAGGACCTCTATGTATACATTTTGACTTACTTGGATCAAAATTTCAATGATGTGTTTAGTCATGACTCCTATGTTAAAAAATCGAAAATTTTCAAAAAATGTTTTTTCTATCGAAAAATGTCAAATTTGATCATTTTTGGCTTATTTCTACTTAGTCCAGTCATAAAAGAC
Source organism: Chrysoperla carnea (assembly GCF_905475395.1). NCBI lineage: Eukaryota > Metazoa > Arthropoda > Insecta > Neuroptera > Chrysopidae > Chrysoperla > Chrysoperla carnea. Next base: position 120,462 of record NW_025408265.1, read on the forward strand.
CACTACGTATGCATTTTGACTTACTTTTATCAAAATTTTAATGATTTGTATAGTCATGACTGTCATGTTGAAAAATCGAAAATTTTCAAAAAATGTTTTTTCTATCGAAAAATGTCAAATTTGATCATTTTTGGCTTATTTATACTCAGTCCAGTCATAAAGGACCTCTATGTATACATTTTGACTTACTTGGATCAAAATTTCAATGATTTGTATAGTCATGACTCTCATGTTGAAAAATCGAAAATTTTCAAAAAATGTTTTTTCTATCGAAAAATGTCAAATTTTATCATTTTTGGCTTATTTCTACTTAGTCCAGTCATAAAGGACCTCTTTTTATACATTTTGACTTACTTGGATCAAAATTACAATGATTTGTATAGTCATGACTCTCATGTTGAAAAATCGGAAATTTTCAAAAAATGTTTTTTCTATCGAAAAATGTCAAATTTGATCATTTTTGGCTTATATATACTTAGTCCAGTCATAAAGGACCTCTATGTATACATTTTGACTTACTTGGATCAAAATTTCAATGATTTGTATAGTCATGACATTCTTGTTGAAAAATCGAAAATTTTCAAAAAATGTTTTTTTCTATCGAAAAATGTCAAATTTTATCATTTTTGGCTTATTTCTACTTAGTCCAGTCATAAAGGACCTCTTTTTATACATTTTGACTTACTTGGATCAAAATTACAATGATTTGTATAGTCATGACTCTCATGTTGAAAAATCGAAAATTTTCAAAAAATGTTTTTTCTATCGAAAAATGTCAAATTTTATCATTTTTGGCTTATTTCTACTTAGTCCAGTCATAAAGGACCTCTATGTATACATTTTGACTTACTTGGATCAAAATTTCAATGATTTGTATAGTCATGACTCTCATGTTGAAAAATCGAAAATTTTCAAAAAATGTTTTTTCTATCGAAAAATGTCAAATTTTATCATTTTTGGCTTATTTCTACTTAGTCCAGTCATAAAGGACCTCTTTTTATACATTTTGACTTACTTGGATCAAAATTACAATGATTTGTATAGTCATGACTCTCATGTTGAAAAATCGGAAATTTTCAAAAAATGTTTTTTCTATCGAAAAATGTCAAATTTGATCATTTTTGGCTTATTTATACTTAGTCCAGTCATAAAGGACCTCTATGTATACATTTTGACTTACTTGGATCAAAATTTCATTGATTTGTATAGTCATGACTCTCATGTTAAAAAATCGAAAATTTTCAAAAAATGTAATTTCTATGGAAAAATGTCAAGTTTAATCATTTTTTTCTTATTTATGCTTAGTCCAGTCATAAAGGACCACTATGTGTACATTTTGACTTACTCGGATCAAAATTTCAATGATTTGTATAGTCATGACTCTCATGTTGAAAAATCGAAAATTTTCTAAAAATGTTTTTTCTATCGAAAAATGTCAAATTTGATCATTTTTGGCTTATTTATACTTAGTCCAGTCATAAAGGACCTCTATGTATACATTTTGACTTACTTGGATCAAAATTTCAATGATTTGTATAGTCATGACATTCTAGTTGTAAAATCGGATAATTTTAAAAAATATGTTTTTTCTATCGAAAAATGTCAAATTTAATCATTTTTTGTTATTTATACTTAGTCCAGTCATAAAGGACCTCTTTGTATACATTGTCACTTACTTGGATCAAAATTTCAATGATTTGTATAGTCATGACTCACATCTTGAAAAAGCGAAAATTTTCAAAAAATGTTTTTTCTATCGAAAAATGTCAAATTTGATCATTTTTGGCTTATTTATACTTAGTGAAGTCATTATGGACCTCTATGTATACATTTTGGCTTGCTTGGATAAAAATTTCAATGATATGTATAGTCATGACTCTCATCTTGAAAAATCGAAAATTTTCAAAAAATGTTTTTTCTATCGAAAAATGTCAAATTTGATCATTTTTGGCTTATTTATACTTAGTTTAGTCATAAAGGACCTCTTTGTATACATTTTGACTTACTTGGATCAAAATTTCAATGATTTGTATAGTAATGACTCTCATGTTGTAAAATCGAAAATTTTCAAAAAATGTTTTTTCTATCGAAAAATGTCAAATTTGATCATTTTATGGCTTAGTTATACTTAGTCCAGTCATAAAGGACCTCTATATATACATTTTGACTTACTTTTATCAAAATTTCAATGATTTGTATAGTCATGACTCTCATGTTGAAAAATCGAAAATTTTCAAAAAATGTTTTTTCTATCGAAAAATGTCAAATTTTATCATTTTTGGTTTAGTTAAACTCCGTCCAGTCATAAAGGACCTCTATGTATTCATTTTGACTTACTTGGATCAAAATTTCAATGATTTGTATAGTCATGACTCTCATGTTGAAAAATCGAAAATTTTCAAAAAATGTTTTTTCTATCGAAAAATGTCAAATTTGATCATTTTTGGCCTATTTATACTTAGTCCAGTCATAAAGGACCTCTATGTATACATTTTGAATTACTTGGATCAAAATTTCAATGATTTGTATAGTCATGACTCTCATCTTGAAAAATCGAAAATTTTCAAAAAATGTTTTTTCTATCGAAAAATGTCAAATTTAATCATTTTTGGCTTATTTCTACTTAGTCCAGTCATAAAGGACCTCTATGTATACATTTTGACTTACTTGGATCAAAATTTCAATGATTTGTATAGTCATGACTCTCATGTTGAAAAAACGAAAATTTTCAAAAAATGTTTTTTCTATCGAAAAATGTCAAATTTGATCATTTTTGGCTTATTTCTACTCAGTCCAGTCATAAAGGACCTCTATGTATACATTTGGACTTACTTGGATCAAAATTTCAATGATTTGTATAGTCATGACTGTCATGTTGAAAAATCGAAAATTTTCAAAAAATGTTTTTTCTATCGAAAAATGTCAAATTTGATCATTTTTGGCTTATTTCTACTTAGTCCAGTCATAATGACCTCAATGTATACATTTTGACTTACTTGGATCAAAATTTCAATGATTTGTATAGTCATGACCGTCAAGTTGAAAAATCGAAAATTTTCAAAAAATGTTTTTTCTATCGAAAAATGTCAAATTTGATCATTTTTGGCTTATTTCTACTTAGTCCAGTCATAAAAGACCTCAACGTATGCATTTTGACTTACTTTTATCAAAATTTTAATGATTTGTATAGTCATGACTGTCATGTTGAAAAATCGAAAATTTTCAAAAAATGTTTTTTTCTATCGAAAAATGTCAAATTTGATCATTTTTGGCTTATTTATACTCAGTCCAGTCATAAAGGACCTCTATGTATACATTTTGACTTACTTGGATCAAAATTTCAATGATTTGTATAGTCATGACTCTCATGTTGAAAAATCGAAAATTTTCAAAAAAAAGTTTTTTCTATCGAAAAATGTCAAATTTGATCATTTTTGGCTTATATATACTTAGTCCAGTCATAAAGGACCTCTATGTATACATTTTGACTTACTTGGATCAAAATTTCAATGATTTGTATAGTCATGACATTCTTGTTGAAAAATCGAAAATTTTCAAAATATGTTTTTTCTATCGAAAAATGTTAAATTTGATCATTTTCGGCTTATTTCTACTTAGTCCAATCATAAAGGACCTCTATTTATGCATTTTGACTTACTTGGATCAAAATCACAATGATTTGTATAGTCATGACTCTCATGTTGAAAAATCGGAAATTTTCAAAAAATGTTTTTTCTATCGAAAAATGTCAAATTTGATCATTTTTGGCTTATTTATACTTAGTCCAGTCATAAAGGACCTCTATGTATACATTTTGACTTACTTGGATCAAAATTTCATTGATTTGTATAGTCATGACTCTCATGTTAAAAAATCGAAAATTTTCAAAAAATGTTATTTCTGTGGAAAAATGTCAAGTTTAATCATTTTTTTCTTATTTATGCTTAGTCCAGTCATAAAGGACCACTATGTGTACATTTTGACTTACTCGGATCAAAATTTCAATGATTTGTATAGTCATGACTCTCATGTTGAAAAATCGAAAATTTTCAAAAAATGTTTTTTCTATCGAAAAATGTCAAATTTGATCATTTTTGGCTTATTTATACTTAGTCCAGTCATAAAGGACCTCTATGTATACATTTTGACTTACTTGGATCAAAATTTCAATGATTTGTATAGTCATGACATTCTTGTTGAAAAATCGAAAATTTTCAAAATATGTTTTTTCTATCGAAAAATGTTAAATTTGATCATTTTCGGCTTATTTCTACTTAGTCCAATCATAAAGGACCTCTATTTATGCATTTTGACTTACTTGGATCAAAATCACAATGATTTGTATAGTCATGACTCTCATGTTGAAAAATCGGAAATTTTCAAAAAATGTTTTTTCTATCGAAAAATGTCAAATTTGATCATTTTTGGCTTATTTATACTTAGTCCAGTCATAAAGGACCTCTATGTATACATTTTGACTTACTTGGATCAAAATTTCATTGATTTGTATAGTCATGACTCTCATGTTAAAAAATCGAAAATTTTCAAAAAATGTTATTTCTATGGAAAAATGTCAAGTTTAATCATTTTTTTCTTATTTATGCTTAGTCCAGTCATAAAGGACCACTATGTGTACATTTTGACTTACTCGGATCAAAATTTCAATGATTTGTATAGTCATGACTCTCATGTTGAAAAATCGAAAATTTTCAAAAAATGTTTTTTCTATCGAAAAATGTCAAATTTGATCATTTTTGGCTTATTTATACTTAGTCCAGTCATAAAGGACCTCTATGTATACATTTTGACTTACTTGGATCAAAATTTCAATGATTTGTATAGTCATGACCGTCAAGTTGAAAAATCGAAAATTTTCAAAAAATGTTTTTTCTATCGAAAAATGTCAAATTTGATCATTTTTGGCTTATTTCTACTTAGTCCAGTCATAAAAGACCTCAACGTATGCATTTTGACTTACTTTTATCAAAATTTTAATGATTTGTATAGTCATGACTGTCATGTTGAAAAATCGAAAATTTTCAAAAAATGTTTTTTCTATCGAAAAATGTCAAATTTGATCATTTTTGGCTTATTTATACTCAGTCCAGTCATAAAGGACCTCTATGTATACATTTTGACTTACTTGGATCAAAATTTCAATGATTTGTATAGTCATGACTCTCATGTTGAAAAATCGAAAATTTTCAAAAAAAAGTTTTTTCTATCGATAAATGTCAAATTTGATCATTTTTAGCTTATTTATACTTAGTCCAGTCATAAAGACCTCTATGTATACATTTTGACTTACTTGGATCAAAATTTCAATTTTTTGTATAGTCATGACATTCTTGTTTAAAAATCGAAAATTTTCAAAATATGTTTTTTCTATCGAAAAATGTTAAATTTGATCATTTTCGGCTTATTTCTACTTAGTCCAATCATAAAGGACCTCTATTTATGCATTTTGACTTACTTGGATCAAAATCACAATGATTTGTATAGTCATGACTCTCATGTTGAAAAATCGGAAATTTTCAAAAAATGTTTTTTCTATCGAAAAATGTCAAATTTGATCATTTTTGGCTTATTTATACTTAGTCCAGTCATAAAGGACCTCTATGTATACATTTTGACTTACTTGGATCAAAATTTCATTGATTTGTATAGTCATGACTCTCATGTTCAAAAATCGAAAATTTTCAAAAAATGTTATTTCTATGGAAAAATGTCAAGTTTAATCATTTTTTTCTTATTTATGCTTAGTCCAGTCATAAAGGACCACTATGTGTACATTTTGACTTACTCGGATCAAAATTTCAATGATTTGTATAGTCATGACTCTCATGTTGAAAAATCGAAAATTTTCAAAAAATGTTTTTTCTATCGAAAAATGTCAAATTTGATCATTTTTGGCTTATTTATACTTAGTCCAGTCATAAAGGACCTCTATGTATACATTTTGACTTACTTGGATCAAAATTTCAATGATTTGTATAGTCATGACCGTCAAGTTGAAAAATCGAAAATTTTCAAAAAATGTTTTTTCTATCGAAAAATGTCAAATTTGATCATTTTTGGCTTATTTCTACTTAGTCCAGTCATAAAAGACCTCAACGTATGCATTTTGACTTACTTTTATCAAAATTTTAATGATTTGTATAGTCATGACTGTCATGTTGAAAAATCGAAAATTTTCAAAAAATGTTTTTTCTATCGAAAAATGTCAAATTTGATCATTTTTGGCTTATTTATACTCAGTCCAGTCATAAAGGACCTCTATGTATACATTTTGACTTACTTGGATCAAAATTTCAATGATTTGTATAGTCATGACTCTCATGTTGAAAAATCGAAAATTTTCAAAAAAAAGTTTTTTCTATCGAAAAATGTCAAATTTGATCATTTTTGGCTTATTTATACTTAGTCCAGTCATAAAGGACCTCTATGTATACATTTTGACTTACTTGGATCAAAATTTCAATGATTTGTATAGTCATGACATTCTTGTTGAAAAATCGAAAATTTTCAAAATATGTTTTTTCTATCGAAAAATGTTAAATTTGATCATTTTTGGCTTATTTCTACTTAGTCCAATCATAAAGGACCTCTATTTATGCATTTTGACTTACTTGGATCAAAATCACAATGATTTGTATAGTCATGACTCTCATGTTGAAAAATCGGAAATTTTCAAAAAATGTTTTTTCTATCGAAAAATGTCGAATTTGATCATTTTTGGCTTATTTATACTTAGTCCAGTCATAAAGGACCTCTATGTATACATTTTGACTTACTTGGATCAAAATTTCATTGATTTGTATAGTCATGACTCTCATGTTAAAAAATCGAAAATTTTCAAAAAATGTTATTTCTATGGAAAAATGTCAAGTTTAATCATTTTTTTCTTATTTATGCTTAGTCCAGTCATAAAGGACCACTATGTGTACATTTTGACTTACTCGGATCAAAATTTCAATGATTTGTATAGTCATGACTCTCATGTTGAAAAATCGAAAATTTTCAAAAAATGTTTTTTCTATCGAAAAATGTCAAATTTGATCATTTTTGGCTTATTTATACTTAGTCCAGTCATAAAGGACCTCTATGTATACATTTTGACTTACTTGGATCAAAATTTCAATGATTTGTATAGTCATGACCGTCAAGTTGAAAAATCGAAAATTTTCAAAAAATGTTTTTTCTATCGAAAAATGTCAAATTTGATCATTTTTGGCTTATTTCTACTTAGTCCAGTCATAAAAGACCTCAACGTATGCATTTTGACTTACTTTTATCAAAATTTTAATGATTTGTATAGTCATGACTGTCATGTTGAAAAATCGAAAATTTTCAAAAAATGTTTTTTCTATCGAAAAATGTCAAATTTGATCATTTTTGGCTTATTTATACTCAGTCCAGTCATAAAGGACCTCTATGTATACATTTTGACTTACTTGGATCAAAATTTCAATGATTTGTATAGTCATGACTCTCATGTTGAAAAATCGAAAATTTTCAAAAAAAAGTTTTTTCTATCGAAAAATGTCAAATTTGATCATTTTTGGCTTATTTATACTTAGTCCAGTCATAAAGGACCTCTATGTATACATTTTGACTTACTTGGATCAAAATTTCAATGATTTGTATAGTCATGACATTCTTGTTGAAAAATCGAAAATTTTCAAAATATGTTTTTTCTATCGAAAAATGTTAAATTTGATCATTTTCGGCTTATTTCTACTTAGTCCAATCATAAAGGACCTCTATTTATGCATTTTGACTTACTTGGATCAAAATCACAATGATTTGTATAGTCATGACTCTCATGTTGAAAAATCGGAAATTTTCAAAAAATGTTTTTTCTATCGAAAAATGTCAAATTTGATCATTTTTGGCTTATTTATACTTAGTCCAGTCATAAAGGACCTCTATGTATACATTTTGACTTACTTGGATCAAAATTTCATTGATTTGTATAGTCATGACTCTCATGTTCAAAAATCGAAAATTTTCAAAAAATGTTATTTCTATGGAAAAATGTCAAGTTTAATCATTTTTTTCTTATTTATGCTTAGTCCAGTCATAAAGGACCACTATGTGTACATTTTGACTTACTCGGATCAAAATTTCAATGATTTGTATAGTCATGACTCTCATGTTGAAAAATCGAAAATTTTCAAAAAATGTTTTTTCTATCGAAAAATGTCAAATTTGATCATTTTTGGCTTATTTATACTTAGTCCAGTCATAAAGGACCTCTATGTATACATTTTGACTTACTTGGATCAAAATTTCAATGATTTGTATAGTCATGACCGTCAAGTTGAAAAATCGAAAATTTTCAAAAAATGTTTTTTCTATCGAAAAATGTCAAATTTGATCATTTTTGGCTTATTTCTACTTAGTCCAGTCATAAAAGACCTCAACGTATGCATTTTGACTTACTTTTATCAAAATTTTAATGATTTGTATAGTCATGACTGTCATGTTGAAAAATCGAAAATTTTCAAAAAATGTTTTTTCTATCGAAAAATGTCAAATTTGATCATTTTTGGCTTATTTATACTTAGTCCAGTCATAAAGGACCTCTATGTATACATTTTGACTTACTTGGATCAAAATTTCAATGATTTGTATAGTCATGACTCTCATGTTGAAAAATCGAAAATTTTCAAAAAAAAGTTTTTTCTATCGAAAAATGTCAAATTTGATCATTTTTGGCTTATTTATACTTAGTCCAGTCATAAAGGACCTCTATGTATACATTTTGACTTACTTGGATCAAAATTTCAATGATTTGTATAGTCATGACATTCTTGTTGAAAAATCGAAAATTTTCAAAATATGTTTTTTCTATCGAAAAATGTTAAATTTGATCATTTTCGGCTTATTTCTACTTAGTCCAATCATAAAGGACCTCTATTTATGCATTTTGACTTACTTGGATCAAAATCACAATGATTTGTATAGTCATGACTCTCATGTTGAAAAATCGGAAATTTTCAAAAAATGTTTTTTCTATCGAAAAATGTCGAATTTGATCATTTTTGGCTTATTTATACTTAGTCCAGTCATAAAGGACCTCTATGTATACATTTTGACTTACTTGGATCAAAATTTCATTGATTTGTATAGTCATGACTCTCATGTTAAAAAATCGAAAATTTTCAAAAAATGTTATTTCTATGGAAAAATGTCAAGTTTAATCATTTTTTTCTTATTTATGCTTAGTCCAGTCATAAAGGACCACTATGTGTACATTTTGACTTACTCGGATCAAAATTTCAATGATTTGTATAGTCATGACTCTCATGTTGAAAAATCGAAAATTTTCAAAAAATGTTTTTTCTATCGAAAAATGTCAAATTTGATCATTTTTGGCTTATTTATACTTAGTCCAGTCATAAAGGACCTCTATGTATACATTTTGACTTACTTGGATCAAAATTTCAATGATTTGTATAGTCATGACATTCTAGTTGTAAAATCGGAAATTTTCAAAAATATGTTTTTTCTATCGAAAAATGTCAAATTTAATCATTTTTTGTTATTTATACTTAGTCCAGTCATAAAGGACCTCTTTGTATACATTGTCACTTACTTGGATCAAAATTTCAATGATTTGTATAGTCATGACTCTCATCTTGAAAAAGCGAAAATTTTCAAAAAATGTTTTTTCTATCGAAAAATGTCAAATTTGATCATTTTTGGCTTATTTATACTTAGTGAAGTCATTATGGACCTCTATGTATACATTTTGGCTTGCTTGGATAAAAATTTCAATGATTTGTATAGTCATGACTCTCATCTTGAAAAATCGAAAATTTTCAAAAAATGTTTTTTCTATCGAAAAATGTCAAATTTGATCATTTTTGGCTTATTTATACTTAGTCCAGTCATAAAGGACCTCTATGTATACATTTTGACTTACTTGGATCAAAATTTCAATGATTTGTATAGTAAAGACTCTCATGTTGTAAAATCGAAAATTTTCAAAAAATGTTTTTTCTATCGAAAAATGTCAAATTTGATCATTTTTGGCTTAATTCTACTCAGTCCAGTCATAAAGGACCTCTATGTATACATTTTGACTTACTTGGATCAAAATTTCAATGATTTGTATAGTCATGACTGTCATGTTGAAAAATCGAAAATTTTCAAAAAATGTTTTTTCTATCGAAAAATGTCAAATTTGATCATTTTTGGCTTATTTATACTCAGTCCAGTCATAAAGGACCTCTATATATACATTTTGACTTACTTGGATCAAAATTTCAATGATTTGTATAGTCATGACTCTCATGTTGAAAAATCGAAAATTTTCAAAAAATGTTTTTTCTATCGAAAAATGTCAAATTTGATCATTTTTGGCTTATTTCTACTTAGTCCAGTCATAAAGGACCTCTTTTTATACATTTTGACTTACTTGGATCAAAATTACAATGATTTGTATAGTAATGACTCTCATGTTGTAAAATCGAAAATTTTCAAAAAATGTTTTTTCTATCGAAAAATGTCAAATTTGATCATTTTATGGCTTAGTTATACTTAGTCCAGTCATATAGGACCTCTATATATACACTTTGACTTACTTTTATCAAAATTTCAATGATTTGTATAGTCATGACTCTCATGTTGAAAAATCGAAAATTTTCAAAAAATGTTTTTTCTATCGAAAAATGTTAAATTTGATCATTTTTGGCCTATTTATACTTAGTCCAGTCATAAAGGACCTCTTTGTATACATTTTGAATTACTTGGATCAAAATTTCAATGATTTGTATAGTCATGACTCTCATCTTGAAAAATCGAAAATTTTCAAAAAATGTTTTTTCTATCGAAAAATGTCAAATTTAATCATTTTTGGCTTATTTCTACTTAGTCCAGTCATAAAGGACCTCTATGTATACATTTTGACTTACTTGGATCAAAATTTCAATGATTTGTATAGTCATGACTCTCATGTTGAAAAAACGAAAATTTTCAAAAAATGTTTTTTCTATCGAAAAATGTCAAATTTGATCATTTTTGGCTTATTTCTACTCAGTCCAGTCATAAAGGACCTCTATGTATACATTTTGACTTACTTGGATCAAAATTTCAATGATTTGTATAGTCATGACTGTCATGTTGAAAAATCGAAAATTTTCAAAAAATGTTTTTTCTATCGAAAAATGTCAAATTTGATCATTTTTGGCTTATTTCTACTTAGTCCAGTCATAATGACCTCAATGTATACATTTTGACTTACTTGGATCAAAATTTCAATGATTTGTATAGTCATGACCGTCAAGTTGAAAAATCGAAAATTTTCAAAAAATGTTTTTTCTATCGAAAAATGTCAAATTTGATCATTTTTGGCTTATTTCTACTTAGTCCAGTCATAAAAGACCTCTACGTATGCATTTTGACTTACTTTTATCAAAATTTTAATGATTTGTATAGTCATGACTGTCATGTTGAAAAATCGAAAATTTTCAAAAAATGTTTTTTCTATCGAAAAATGTCAAATTTGATCATTTTTGGCTTATTTATACTCAGTCCAGTCATAAAGGACCTCTATGTATACATTTTGACTTACTTGGATCAAAATTTCAATGATTTGTATAGTCATGACTCTCATGTTGGAAAATCGAAAATTTTCAAAAAATGTTTTTTCTATCGAAAAATGTCAAATTTAATCATTTTTGGCTTATATATACTTAGTCCAGTCATAAAGGACCTCTATGCATACATCTGACTTACTTGGATCAAAATTTCAATGATTTGTATAGTCATGACTCTCATGTTGAAAAATCGATAATTTTCAAAAAATGTTTTTTCTATCGAAAAATGTCAAATTTGATCATTTTTGGCTTTCTACTACTTAGTCCAGTCATAGAGGGCCTCTATGTATACATTTTGACCTACTTAGATCAAAATTTCAATGATTTGTATAGTCATGACTCTCATGTTGGAAAATCGAAAATTTTCAAAAAATGTTTTTTCTATCGAAAAATGTCAAATTTAATCATTTTTGGCTTATATATACTTAGTCCAGTCATAAAGGACCTCTATGTATACATCTGACTTACTTGGATCAAAATTTCAATGATTTGTATAGTCATGACTCTCATGTTGAAAAATCGATAATTTTCAAAAAATGTTTTTTCTATCGAAAAATGTCAAATTTAATCAATTTTGGCTTATATATACTTAGTCCAGTCATAAAGAACCTCTATGTATACATCTGACTTACTTGGATGAAAATTTCAATGATTTGTATAGTCATGACTCTCATGTTGAAAAATCGGAAATTTTCAAAAAATGTTTTTTCTATCGAAAAATGTCAAGTTTAATCATTTTTTTCGTATTTATGCTTAGTCCAGTCATAAAGGACCACTATGTGTACATTTTGACTTACTCGGATCAAAATTTCAATGATTTGTATAGTCATGACTCTCATGTTGAAAAATCGAAAATTTTCAAAAAATGTTTTTTCTATCGAAAAATGTCAAATTTGATCATTGTTGGCTTATTTATACTTAGTCCAGTCATAAAGGACCTCTATGTATACATTTTGACTTACTTGGATCAAAATTTTAATGATTTGTATAGTCATGACATTCTAGTTGTAAAATCGGAAATTTTCAAAAATATGTTTTTTCTATCGAAAAATGTCAAATTTAATCATTTTTTGTTATTTATACTTAGTCCAGTCATAAAGGACCTCTTTGTATACATTGTTACTTACTTGGATCAAAATTTCAATGATTTGTATAGTCATGACTCTCATCTTGAAAAAGCGAAAATTTTCAAAAAATGTTTTTTCTATCGAAAAATGTCAAATTTGATCATTTTTGGCTTATTTATACTTAGTGAAGTCATTATGGACCTCTATGTATACATTTTGGCTTGCTTGGATAAAAATTTCAATGATTTGTATAGTCATGACTCTCATCTTGAAAAATCGAAAATTTTCAAAAAATGTTTTTTCTATCGAAAAATGTCAAATTTGATCATGTTTGGCTTATTTATACTTAGTCCAGTCATAAAGGACCTCTATGTATACATTTTGACTTACTTGGATCAAAATTTCAATGATTTGTATAGTAATGACTGTCATGTTGAAATATCGAAAATTTTCAAAAAATGTTTTTTCTATCGAAAAATGTCAAATTTGATCATTTTTGACTTATTTCTACTTAGTCCAGTCATAAAGGACCTCTATATATACATTTTGACTTACTTTTATCAAAATTTCAATGATTTGTATAGTCATGACTCTCATGTTGAAAAATCGAAAATTTTCATAAAATGTTTTTTCTATCGAAAAATGTCTAATTTTATCATTTTTGGCTTATTTCTACTTAGTCCAGTCATAGAGGACCTCTATGTATACATTTTGACTTACTTGGATCAAAATTTCAATGATTTGTTTAGTCATGACTCCTATGTTGAAAAAACGAAAATTTTCAAAAAATGTTTTTTCTATCGAAAAATGTCAAATTTGATCATTTTGGGCTTATTTCTACTAAGTCCAGTCATAAAGGACCTCTATGTATACATTTTGTTTTACTTGGATCAAAATTTCAATGATTTGTATAGTCATGACTCTCATGTTAAAAAATCGAAAATTTTCAAAAAATGTTTTTTCTATCGAAAAATGTCAAATTTGATCATTTTTGGCTTATTTCTACTTAGTCCAGTCATAAAGGACCTCTATGTATACATTTTGACTTACTTGGATCAAAATTTCAATGATTTGTTTAGTCATGACTCCTATGTTGAAAAAACGAAAATTTTCAAAAAATGTTTTTTCTATCGAAAAATGTCAAATTTGATCATTTTGGGCTTATTTCTACTTAGTCCAGTCAAAAAGGACCTCTATGTATACATTTTGACTTTCTTGGATCAAAATTTCAATGATTTGTATAGTCATGACTGTCATGTTGAAAAATCGAAAATTTTCACAAAATGTTTTTTCTATCGAAAAATGTCAAATTTGATCATTTTTGGCTTATTTCTACTTAGTCCAGTCATAAAGGACCTCTATGTATACATTTTGACTTACTTGGATCAAAATTTCAATGATTTGTATAGTCATGACTCTCATTTTAAAAAATCGAAAATTTTCAAAAAATGTTTTTTCTATCGAAAAATGTCAAATTTGATCATTTTTGGCTTATTTCTACTTAGTCCAGTCATAAAGGACCTCTATGTATACATTTTGAATTACTTGGATCAAAATTTCAATGATTTGTTTAATCATGACTCTCATGTTGAAAAAACGAAAATTTTCAAAAAATGTTTTTTCTATCGAAAAATGTCAAATTTGATCATTTTTGGCTTATTTCTACTTAGTCCAGTCATAAAGGACCTCAATGTATACATTTGGACTTACTTGGATCAAAATTTCAATGATTTGTATAGTCATGACTGTCAAGTTGAAAAATCGAAAATTTTCAAAATTGTTTTTTCTATCGAAAAATGTCAAATTTGATCATTTTTGGCTTATTTCTACTTAGTCCAGTCATAAAAGACCTCTACGTATGCATTTTGACTTACTTTTATTAAAATTTTAATGATTTGTATAGTCATGACTGTCATGTTGAAAAATCGAAAATTTTCAAAAAATGTTTTTTCTATCGAAAAATGTCAAATTTGATCATTTTTGGCTTATTTATACTCAGTCCAGTCATAAAGGACCTCTATGTATACATTTTGACTTACTTGGATCAAAATTTCAATGATTTGTATAGTCATGACTCTCATGTTGAAAAATCGAAAATTTTCAAAAAATGTTTTTTTCTATCGAAAAATGTCAAATTTGATCATTTTTGGCTTATTTCTACTTAGTCCAGTCATAAAGGACCTCTTTTTATACATTTTGACTTACTTGGATCAAAATTACAATGATTTGTATAGTCATGACTCTCATGTTGAAAAATCGAAAATTTTCAAAAAATGTTTTTTCTATCGAAAAATGTCAAATTTGATCATTTTTGGCTTATATATAATTAGTCCAGTCATAAAGGACCTCTATGTATACATTTTGACTTACTTGGATCAAAATTTCATTGATTTGTATAGTCATGACTCTCATGTTAAAAAATCGAAAATTTTCAAAAAATGTTATTTCTATGGAAAAATGTCAAGTTTAATCATTTTTTTCTTATTTATGCTTAGTCCAGTCATAAAGGACCACTATGTGTACATTTTGACTTACTCGGATCAAAATTTCAATGATTTGTATAGTCATGACTCTCATGTTGAAAAATCGAAAATTTTCAAAAAATGTTTTTTCTATCGAAAAATGTCAAATTTGATCATTTTTGGCTTATTTATACTTAGTCCAGTCATAAAGGACCTCTATGTATACATTTTGACTTACTTGGATCAAAATTTCAATGATTTGTATAGTCATGACATTCTAGTTGTAAAATCGGAAATTTTCAAAAATATGTTTTTTCTATCGAAAAATGTCAAATTTAATCATTTTTTGTTATTTATACTTAGTCCAGTCATAAAGGACCTCTTTGTATACATTGTCACTTACTTGGATCAAAATTTCAATGATTTGTATAGTCATGACTCTCATCTTGAAAAAGCGAAAATTTTCAAAAAATGTTTTTTCTATCGAAAAATGTCAAATTTGATCATTTTTGGCTTATTTATACTTAGTGAATTCATTATGGACCTCTATGTATACATTTTGGCTTGCTTGGATAAAAATTTCAATGATTTGTATAGTCATGACTCTCATCTTGAAAAATCGAAAATTTTCAAAAAATGTTTTTTCTATCGAAAAATGTCAAATTTGATCATTTTTGGCTTATTTATACTTAGTCCAGTCATAAAGGACCTCTATGTATACATTTTGACTTACTTGGATCAAAATTTCAATGATTTGTATAGTAATGACTCTCATGTTGTAAAATCGAAAATTTTCAAAAAATGTTTTTTCTATCGAAAAATGTCAAATTTGATCATTTTATGGCTTAGTTATACTTAGTCCAGTCATATAGGACCTCTATATATACATTTTGACTTACTTTTATCAAAATTTCAATGATTTGTATAGTCATGACTCTCATGTTGAAAAATCGAAAATTTTCAAAAAATGTTTTTTCTATCGAAAAATGTCAAATTTTATCATTTTTGGTTTAGTTAAACTCAGTCCAGTCATAAAGGACCTCTATGTATTCATTTTGACTTACTTGGATCAAAATTTCAATGATTTGTATAGTCATGACTCTCATGTTGAAAAATCGAAAATTTTCAAAAAATGTTTTTTCTATCGAAAAATGTTAAATTTGATCATTTTTGGCCTATTTATACTTAGTCCAGTCATAAAGGACCTCTTTGTATACATTTTGAATTACTTGGATCAAAATTTCAATGATTTGTATAGTCATGACTCTCATCTTGAAAAATCGAAAATTTTCAAAAAATGTTTTTTCTATCGAAAAATGTCAAATTTGATCATTTTTGGCTTATTTCTACTCAGTCCAGTCATAAAGGACCTCTATGTATACATTTTGACTTACTTGGATCAAAATTTCAATGATTTGTATAGTCATGACTGTCATGTTGAAAAATCGAAAATTTTCAAAAAATGTTTTTTCTATCGAAAAATGTCAAATTTGATCATTTTTGGCTTATTTCTACTTAGTCCAGTCATAATGACCTCAATGTATACATTTTGACTTACTTGGATCAAAATTTCAATGATTTGTATAGTCATGACCGTCAAGTTGAAAAATCGAAAATTTTCAAAAAATGTTTTTTCTATCGAAAAATGTCAAATTTGATCATTTTTGGCTTATTTCTACTTAGTCCAGTCATAAAAGACCTCTACGTATGCATTTTGACTTACTTTTATCAAAATTTTAATGATTTGTATAGTCATGACTGTCATGTTGAAAAATCGAAAATTTTCAAAAAATGTTTTTTCTATCGAAAAATGTCAAATTTGATCATTTTTGGCTTATTTATACTCAGTCCAGTCATAAAGGACCTCTATGTATACATTTTGACTTACTTGGATCAAAATTTCAATGATTTGTATAGTCATGACTCTCATGTTGAAAAATCGAAAATTTTCAAAAAATGTTTTTTCTATCGAAAAATGTCAAATTTGATCATTTTTGGCTTATATATACTTAGTCCAGTCATAAAGGACCTCTATGTATACATTTTGACTTACTTGGATCAAAATTTCAATGATTTGTATAGTCATGACATTCTTGTTGAAAAATCGAAAATTTTCAAAAAATGTTTTTTCTATCGAAAAATGTCAAATTTGATCATTTTCGGCTTATTTCTACTTAGTCCAATCATAAAGGACCTCTATTTATGCATTTTGACTTACTTGGATCAAAATCACAATGATTTGTATAGTCATGACTCTCATGTTGAAAAATCGGAAATTTTCAAAAAATGTTTTTTCTATCGAAAAATGTCAAGTTTAATCATTTTTTTCGTATTTATGCTTAGTCCAGTCATAAAGGACCACTATGTGTACATTTTGACTTACTCGGATCAAAATTTCAATGATTTGTATAGTCATGACTCTCATGTTGAAAAATCGAAAATTTTCAAAAAATGTTTTTTCTATCGAAAAATGTCAAATTTGATCATTGTTGGCTTATTTATACTTAGTCCAGTCATAAAGGACCTCTATGTATACATTTTGACTTACTTGGATAAAAATTTTTATGATTTGTATAGTCATGACATTCTAGTTGTAAAATCGGAAATTTTCAAAAATATGTTTTTTCTATCGAAAAATGTCAAATTTAATCATTTTTTGTTATTTATACTTAGTCCAGTCATAAAGGACCTCTTTGTATACATTGTCACTTACTTGGATCAAAATTTCAATGAATTGTATAGTCATGACTCTCATCTTGAAAAAGCGAAAATTTTCAAAAAATGTTTTTTCTATCGAAAAATGTCAAATTTGATCATTTTTGGCTTATTTATACTTAGTGAAGTCATTATGGACCTCTATGTATACATTTTGGCTTGCTTGGATAAAAATTTCAATGATTTGTATAGTCATGACTCTCATCTTGAAAAATCGAAAATTTTCAAAAAATGTTTTTTCTATCGAAAAATGTCAAATTTGATCATTTTTGGCTTATTTATACTTAGTCCAGTCATAAAGGACCTCTATGTATACATTTTGACTTACTTGGATCAAAATTTCAATGATTTGTATAGTAATGACTCTCATGTTGTAAAATCGAAAATTTTCAAAAAATGTTTTTTCTATCGAAAAATGTCAAATTTGATCATTTTATGGCTTAGTTATACTTAGTCCAGTCATAAACGACCTCTTTGTATACATTTTGACTTACTTGGATCAAAATTTCAATGATTTGTATAGTCATGACTGTCATGTTGAAAAATCGAAAATTTTCAAAAAATGTTTTTTCTATCGAAAAATGTCAAATTTGATCATTTTTGACTTATTTCTACTTAGTCCAGTCATAAAGGACCTCTATATATACATTTTGACTTACTTTTATCAAAATTTCAATGATTTGTATAGTCATGACTCTCATGTTGAAAAATCGAAAATTTTCATAAAATGTTTTTTCTATCGAAAAATGTCTAATTTTATCATTTTTGGTTTAGTTAAACTCAGTCCAGTCATAAAGGACCTCTATGTATTCATTTTGACTTACTTGGATCAAAATTTCAATGATTTGTATAGTCATGACTCTCATGTTGAAAAATCGAAAATTTTCAAAAAATGTTTTTTCTATCGAAAAATGTCAAATTTGATCATTTTTGGCTTATTTCTACTAAGTCCAGTCATAAAGGACCTCTATGTATACATTTTGTTTTACTTGGATCAAAATTTCAATGATTTGTATAGTCATGACTCTCATGTTAAAAAATCAAAAATTTTCAAAAAATGTTTTTTCTATCGAAAAATATCAAATTTGATCATTTTTGGCTTATTTCTACTTAGTCCAGTCATAAAGGACCTCTATGTATACATTTTGACTTACTTGGATCAAAATTTCAATGATTTGTTTAGTCATGACTCCTATGTTGAAAAAACGAAAATTTTCAAAAAATGTTTTTTCTATCGAAAAATGTCAAATTTGATCATTTTTGGCTTATTTCTACTTAGTCCAGTCATAAAGGACCTCAATGTATACATTTTGACTTACTTGGATCAAAATTTCAATGATTTGTATAGTCATGACTGTCAAGTTGAAAAATCGAAAATTTTCAAAAAATGTTATTTCTATGGAAAAATGTCAAGTTTAATCATTTTTTTCTTATTTATGCTTAGTCCAGTCATAAAGGACCACTATGTGTACATTTTGACTTACTGGGATCAAAATTTCAATGATTTGTATAGTCATGACTCTCATGTTGAAAAATCGAAAATTTTCAAAAAATGTTTTTTCTATCGAAAAATGTCAAATTTTATCATTTTTGGCTTAGTTAAACTCAGTCCAGTCATAAAGGACCTCTATGTATACATTTTGACTTACTTGGATCAAAATTTCAATGGTTTGTATAGTCATGACATTCTAGTTGTAAAATCGGAAATTTTCAAAAAATGTTTTTTCTATCGAAAAATGTCAAATTTAATCATTTTTTGTTATTTATACTTAGTCCAGTCATAAAGGACCTCTTTGTATACATTGTCACTTACTTGGACAAAATTTCAATGATTTGTATAGTCATGACTCTCATCTTGAAAAAGCGAAAATTTTCAAAAAATGTTTTTTCTATCGAAAAATGTCAAATTTGATCATTTTTGGCATATTTATACTTAGTCCAGTCATAAAGGACCTCTATGTATACATTTTGACTTACTTGGATCAAAATTTCAATGATTTGTATAGTAATGACTCTCATGTTGAAAAATCGAAAATTTTCAAAAAATGTTTTTTCTATCGAAAAATGTCAAATTTGATCATTTTATGGCTTAGTTATACTTAGTCCAGTCATAAAGGACCTCTTTGTATACATTTTGACTTACTTGGATCAAAATTTCAATGATTTGTATAGTCATGACTGTCATGTTGAAAAATCGAAAATTTTCAAAAAATGTTTTTTTCTATCGAAAAATGTCAAATTTGATCATTTTTGGCTTATTTCTACTAAGTCCAGTCATAAAGGACCTCTATGTATACATTTTGACTTACTTTTATCAAAATTTCAATGATTTAGATAGTCATGACTCTCATGTTGAAAAATCGAAAATTTGCAAAAAATGTTTTTTCTATCGAAAAATATCAAATATGATCATTTTTGGCTTATTTAAACTCAGTCGAGTCATAAAGGACCTCTATGTATTCATTTTGACTTACTTGGATCAAAATTTCAATGATTTGTATAGTCATGACTCTCATGTTGAAAAATCGAAAATTTTCAAAAAATGTTTTTTCTATCGAAAAATGTCAAATTTTATCTTTTTTGGCTTAGTTAAACTCAGTCCAGTCATAAAGGACCTCTATGTATTCATTTTGCCTTACTTGGATCAAAATTTCAATGATTTGTATAGTCATGACTCTCATGTTGAAAAATCGAAAATTTTCAAAAAATGTTTTTTCTATCGAAAAATGTCAAATTTGATAATTTTTGGCTTATTTCTACTAAGTCCAGTCATAAAGGACCTCTATGTATACATTTTGACTTACTTTTATCAAAATTTCAATGATTTAGATAGTCATTACTCTCATGTTGAAAAATCGAAAATTTGCAAAAAATGTTTTTTCTATCGAAAAATATCAAATATGATCATTTTTGGCTTATTTAAACTCAGTCGAGTCATAAAGGACCTCTATGTTTACATTTTGACTTTCTTGGATCAAAATTTCAATGATTTGTATAGTCATGACTCTCATGTTGAAAAATCGAAAATTTTCAAAAAATGTTTTTTCTATCGAAAAATGTCAAATTTGATCATTTTTGGCTTATTTCTACTAAGTCCAGTCATAAAGGAATTCTATGTATACATTTTGACTTACTTGGATCAAAATTTCAATGATTTGTTTAGTCATGACTCTCATGTTGAAAAAACGAAAATTTTCAAAAAATGTTTTTTCTATCGAAAAATATCAAATATGATCATTTTTGGCTTATTTAAACTCAGTCGAGTCATAAAGGACCTCTATGTATTCATTTTGACTTACTTGGATCAAAATTTCAATGATTTGTATAGTCATGACTCTCATGTTAAAAAATCGAAAATTTTCAAAAAATGTTTTTTCTATCGAAAAATGTCAAATTTGATCATTTTTGGCTTATTTCTACTAAGTCCAGTCATAAAGGACCTCATGTATACATTTTGACTTACTTGGATCAAAATTTCAATGATTTGTATAGTCATGACTCTCATGTTAAAAAATCGAAAAATTTCAAAAAATGTTTTTTCTATCGAAAAATGTCAAATTTGATCATTTTTGGCTTATTTCTACTTAGTCCAGTCATAAAGGACCTCTATGTATACATTTTGACTTTCTTGGATCAAAATTTCAATGATTTGTAAAGTCATGACTGTCATGTTGAAAAATCGAAAATTTTCACAAAATGTTTTTTCTATCGAAAAATGTCAAATTTGATCATTTTTGGCTTATTTCTACTTAGTCTAGTCATAAAGGACCTCTATGTATACATTTTGACTTACTTGGATCAAAATTTCAATGATTTGTATAGTCATGACTCTCATGTTAAAAAATCGAAAGTTTTCAAAAAACGTTTTTTCTATCGAAAAATGTCAAATTTGATCATTTTTGGCTTATTTCTACTTAGTCCAGTCATAAAGGACCTCTATGTATAAATTTTGAATTACTTGGATCAAAATTTCAATGATTTGTAAAATCATGACTCTCATCTTGAAAAATCGAAAATTTTCAAAAAATGTTTTTTCTATCGAAAAATGTCAAATTTGATCATTTTTGGCTTATTTCTACTAAGTCCAGGCATAAAGGACCTCATGTATACATTTTGACTTACTTGGATCAAAATTTCAATGATTTGTATAGTCATGACTCTCATGTTAAAAAATCGAAAATTTTCAAAAAATGTTTTTTCTATCGAAAAATGTCAAATTTGATCATTTTTGGCTTATTTCTACTTAGTCCAGTCATAAAGGACCTCTATGTATACATTTTGACTTACTTGGATCAAAATTTCAATGATTTGTTTAGTCATGACTTTCATGTTGAAAAAACGAAAATTTTCAAAAAATGTTTTTTCTATCGAAAAATGTCAAATTTGATCATTTTTGGCTTATTTCTACTTAGTCAAGTCATAAAGGACCTCTATGTATACATTTTGACTTTCTTGGATAAAAATTTCAATGATTTGTATAGTCATGACTGTCATGTTGAAAAATCGAAAATTTTCACAAAACGTTTTTTCTATCGAAAAATGTCAAATTTGATCATTTTTGGCTTATTTCTACATAGTCCAGTCATAAAGGACCTCTATGTATACATTTTGACTTACTTTTATCAAAATTTCAATGATTTAGATAGTCATGACTCTCATGTTGAAAAATCGAAAATTTGCAAAAAATGTTTTTTCTATCGAAAAATATCAAATATGATCATTTTTGGCTTATTTAAACTCAGTCGAGTCATAAAGGACCTCTATGTATTCATTTTTACTTACTTGGAGCAAAATTTCAATGATTTGTATAGTCATGACTCTCATGTGGAAAAATCGAAAATTTTCAAAAAATGTTTTTTCTATCGAAAAATGTCAAATTTGATCATTTTTGGCTTATTTCTACTAAGTCCAGTCATAAAGGACCTCTATGTATACATTTTGACTTACTTGGATCAAAATTTCAATGATTTGTATAGTCATGACTCTCATCTTGAAAAATCGAAAATTTTCAAAAAATGTTTTTTCTATCGAAAAATGTCAAATTTGATCATTTTTGGCTTATTTCTACTAAGTCCAGTCATAAAGGACCTCATGTATACATTTTGACTTACTTGGATCAAAATTTCAATGATTTGTATAGTCATGACTCTCATGTTAAAAAATCGAAAATTTTCAAAAAATGTTTTTTCTATCGAAAAATGTCAAATTTGATCATTTTTGGCTTATTTCTACTTAGTTCAGTCATAAAGGACCTCTATGTATACATTTTGACTTTCTTGGATCAAAATTTCAATGATTTGTATAGTCATGACTGTCATGTTGAAAAATCGAAAATTTTTACAAAATGTTTTTTCTATCGAAAAATGTCAAATTTGATCATTTTTGGCTTATTTCTACTTAGTCCAGTCATAAAGGACCTCTATGTATACATTTTGACTTACTTTTATCAAAATTTCAATGATTTAGATAGTCATGACTCTCATGTTGAAAAATCGAAAATTTGCAAAAAATTTTTTTTCTATCGAAAAATATCAAATATGATCATTTTTGGCTTATTTAAACTCAGTCGAGTCATAAAGGACCTCTATGTATTCATTTTGACTTACTTGGATCAAAATTTCAATGATTTGTATAGTCATGACTGTCATGTTGAAAAATCGAAAATTTTCACAAAATGTTTTTTCTATCGAAAAATGTCAAATTTGATCATTTTTGGCTTATTTCTACATAGTCCAGTCATAAAGGACCTCTATGTATACATTTTGACTTATTTTTATCAAAATTTCAATGATTTAGATAGTCATGACTCTCATGTTGAAAAATCGAAAATTTGCAAAAAATGTTTTTTCTATCGAAAAATATCAAATATGATCATTTTTGGCTTATTTAAACTCAGTCGAGTCATAAAGGACCTCTATGTATTCATTTTGACTTACTTGGATCAAAATTTCAATGATTTGTATAGTCATGACTCTCATGTTGAAAAATCGAAAATTTTCAAAAAATGTTTTTTCTATCGAAAAATGTCAAATTTGATCATTTTTGGCTTATTTCTACTAAGTCCAGTCATAAAGGACCTCTATGTTTACATTTTGACTTACTTGGATCAAAATTTCAATGATTTGTATAGTCATGACTCTCATGTTAAAAAATCGAAAATTTTCAAAAAATGTTTTTTCTATCGAAAAATGTCAAATTTGATCATTTTTGGCTTATTTCAAGTAAGTCCAGTCATAAAGGACCTCATGTATACATTTTGACTTACTTGGATCAAAATTTCAATGATTTGTATAGTCATGACTCTCATGTTAAAAAATCGAAAATTTTCAAAAAATGTTTTTTCTATCGAAAAATATCAAATTTGATCATTTTTGGCTTATTTCTACTTAGTCCAGTCATAAAGGACCTCTATGTCTACATTTTGACTTTCTTGGATCAAAATTTCAATGATTTGTAAAGTCATGACTGTCATGTTGAAAAATCGAAAATTTTCACAAAATGTTTTTTCTATCGAAAAATGTCTAATTTGATCATTTTTGGCTTATTTCTACTTAGTCCAGTCATAAAGGACCTCTATGTATACATTTTGACTTTCTTGGATCAAAATTTCAATGATTTGTATAGTCATGACTGTCATGTTGAAAAATCGAAAATTTTTACAAAATGTTTTTTCTATCGAAAAATGTCAAATTTGATCATTTTTGGCTTATTTCTACTTAGTCCAGTCATAAAGGACCTCTATGTATACATTTTGACTTACTTTTATCAAAATTTCAATGATTTAGATAGTCATGACTCTCATGTTGAAAAATCGAAAATTTGCAAAAAATTTTTTTTCTATCGAAAAATATCAAATATGATCATTTTTGGCTTATTTAAACTCAGTCGAGTCATAAAGGACCTCTATGTATTCATTTTGACTTACTTGGATCAAAATTTCAATGATTTGTATAGTCATGACTGTCATGTTGAAAAATCGAAAATTTTCACAAAATGTTTTTTCTATCGAAAAATGTCAAATTTGATCATTTTTGGCTTATTTCTACATAGTCCAGTCATAAAGGACCTCTATGTATACATTTTGACTTATTTTTATCAAAATTTCAATGATTTAGATAGTCATGACTCTCATGTTGAAAAATCGAAAATTTGCAAAAAATGTTTTTTCTATCGAAAAATATCAAATATGATCATTTTTGGCTTATTTAAACTCAGTCGAGTCATAAAGGACCTCTATGTATTCATTTTGACTTACTTGGATCAAAATTTCAATGATTTGTATAGTCATGACTCTCATGTTGAAAAATCGAAAATTTTCAAAAAATGTTTTTTCTATCGAAAAATGTCAAATTTGATCATTTTTGGCTTATTTCTACTAAGTCCAGTCATAAAGGACCTCTATGTTTACATTTTGACTTACTTGGATCAAAATTTCAATGATTTGTATAGTCATGACTCTCATGTTAAAAAATCGAAAATTTTCAAAAAATGTTTTTTCTATCGAAAAATGTCAAATTTGATCATTTTTGGCTTATTTCAAGTAAGTCCAGTCATAAAGGACCTCATGTATACATTTTGACTTACTTGGATCAAAATTTCAATGATTTGTATAGTCATGACTCTCATGTTAAAAAATCGAAAATTTTCAAAAAATGTTTTTTCTATCGAAAAATATCAAATTTGATCATTTTTGGCTTATTTCTACTTAGTCCAGTCATAAAGGACCTCTATGTCTACATTTTGACTTTCTTGGATCAAAATTTCAATGATTTGTAAAGTCATGACTGTCATGTTGAAAAATCGAAAATTTTCACAAAATGTTTTTTCTATCGAAAAATGTCTAATTTGATCATTTTTGGCTTATTTCTACTTAGTCCAGTCATAAAGGACCTCTATGTATACATTTTGACTTACTTGGATCAAAATTTCAATGATTTGTATAGTCATGACTCTCATGTTAAAAAATCGAAAGTTTTCAAAAAACGTTTTTTCTATCGAAAAATGTCAAATTTGATCATTTTTGGCTTATTTCTACTTAGTCCAGTCATAAAGGACCTCTATGTATACATTTTGAATTACTTGGATCAAAATTTCAATGATTTGTATAGTCATGACTCTCATCTTGAAAAATCGAAAATTTTCAAAAAATGTTTTTTCTATCGAAAATTGTCAAATTTGATCATTTTTGGCTTATTTATACTCAGTCCAGTCATAAAGGACGTCTATGTATACATTTTGACTTACTTGGATCAAAATTTCAATGATTTGTATAGTCATGACTCTCATGTTGAAAAATCGAAAATTTTCAAAAAATGTTTTTTCTATCGAAAAATGTCAAAATTGATCATTTTTGGCTTATATATACTTAGTCCAGTCATAAAGGACCTCTATATATACATTTTGACTTACTTGGATCAAAATTTCAATGATTTGTATAGTCATGACATTCTTGTTGAAAAATCGAAAATTTTCAAAATATGTTTTTTCTATCGAAAAATGTTAAATTTGATCATTTTCGGCTTATTTCTACTTAGTGCAATCATAAAGGACCTCTATTTATGCATTTTGACTTACTTGGATCAAAATCACAATGATTTGTATAGTCATGACTCTCATGTTGAAAAATCGGAAATTTTCAAAAAAGTTTTTTCTATCGAAAAATGTCAAATTTGATCATTTTTGGCTTATTTATACTTAGTCCAGTCATAAAGGACCTCTATGTATACATTTTGACTTACTTGGATCAAAATTTCAATGATTTGTTTAGTCATGACTTTCTTGTTGAAAAAACGAAAATTTTCAAAAAATGTTTTTTCTTTCGAAAAATGTCAAAGTTGATCATTTTTGGCTTATTTTTACTTAGTCCAGTCATAAAGGACCTCTATGTATACATTTTGACTTACTTGGATCAAAATTTCAATGATTTGTTAAGTCATGACTTTCATGTTGAAAAAACGAAAATTTTCAAAAAATGTTTTTTCTATCGAAAAATGTCAAATTTGATCATTTTTGGCTTATTTTTACTTAGTCCAGTCATAAAGGACCTCTATGTATACATTTTGACTTACTTGGATCAAAATTTCAATGATTTGTATAGTCATGACATTCTTGTTGAAAAATCGAAAATTTTCAAAATATGTTTTTTCTATCGAAAAATGTTAAATTTGATCATTTTCGGCTTATTTCTACTTAGTCCAATCATAAAGGACCTCTATTCATGCATTTGGCTTACTTGGATCAAAATCACAATGATTTGTTTAGTCATGACTCTCATGTTGAAAAATCGAAAATTTGCAAAAAATGTTTTTTCTATCGAAAAATATCAAATTTGATCATTTTTGGCTTATTTAAACTCAGTAGAGTCATAAAGGACCTCTATGTATTCATTTTTACTTACTTGGATCAAAATTTCAATGATTTGTATAGTCATGACTCTCATGTTGAAAAATCGAAAATTTTCAAAAAATGTTTTTTCTATCGAAAAATGTCAAATTTGATCATTTTTGGCTTATTTCTACTAAGTCCAGTCATAAAGAACCTCTATGTATACATTTTGACTTACTTGGATCAAAATTTCAATGATTTGTATAGTCATGACTCTCATGTTAAAAAATCGAAAATTTTCAAAAAATTTTTTTTCTATCGAAAAATGTCAAATTTGATCATTTTTGGCTTATTTCTACTTAGTCCAGTCATGAAGGACCTCTATGTATACATTTTGAATTACTTAGATCAAAATTTCAATGATTTGTATAGTCATGACTCTCATCTTGAAAAATCGAAAATTTTCAAAAAATGTTTTTTCTATCGAAAAATGTCAAATTTGATCATTTTTGGCTTATTTCTACATAGTCCAGTCATAAAGGACCTCTATGTATACATTTTGACTTATTTTTATCAAAATTTCAATGATTTAGATAGTCATGACTCTCATGTTGAAAAATCGAAAATTTGCAAAAAATGTTTTTTCTATCGAAAAATATCAAATATGATCATTTTTGGCTTATTTAAACTCAGTCGAGTCATAAAGGACCTCTATGTATTCATTTTGACTTACTTGGATCAAAATTTCAATGATTTGTATAGTCATGACTCTCATGTTGAAAAATCGAAAATTTTCAAAAAATGTTTTTTCTATCGAAAAATGTCAAATTTGATCATTTTTGGCTTATTTCTACTAAGTCCAGTCATAAAGGACCTCTATGTTTACATTTTGACTTACTTGGATCAAAATTTCAATGATTTGTATAGTCATGACTCTCATGTTAAAAAATCGAAAATTTTCAAAAAATGTTTTTTCTATCGAAAAATGTCAAATTTGATCATTTTTGGCTTATTTCAAGTAAGTCCAGTCATAAAGGACCTCATGTATACATTTTGACTTACTTGGATCAAAATTTCAATGATTTGTATAGTCATGACTCTCATGTTAAAAAATCGAAAATTTTCAAAAAATGTTTTTTCTATCGAAAAATATCAAATTTGATCATTTTTGGCTTATTTCTACTTAGTCCAGTCATAAAGGACCTCTATGTCTACATTTTGACTTTCTTGGATCAAAATTTCAATGATTTGTAAAGTCATGACTGTCATGTTGAAAAATCGAAAATTTTCACAAAATGTTTTTTCTATCGAAAAATGTCTAATTTGATCATTTTTGGCTTATTTCTACTTAGTCCAGTCATAAAGGACCTCTATGTATACATTTTGACTTACTTGGATCAAAATTTCAATGATTTGTATAGTCATGACTCTCATGTTAAAAAATCGAAAGTTTTCAAAAAACGTTTTTTCTATCGAAAAATGTCAAATTTGATCATTTTTGGCTTATTTCTACTTAGTCCAGTCATAAAGGACCTCTATGTATACATTTTGAATTACTTGGATCAAAATTTCAATGATTTGTATAGTCATGACTCTCATCTTGAAAAATCGAAAATTTTCAAAAAATGTTTTTTCTATCGAAAATTGTCAAATTTGATCATTTTTGGCTTATTTATACTCAGTCCAGTCATAAAGGACCTCTATGTATACATTTTGACTTACTTGGATCAAAATTTCAATGATTTGTATAGTCATGACTCTCATGTTGAAAAATCGAAAATTTTCAAAAAATGTTTTTTCTATCGAAAAATGTCAAAATTGATCATTTTTGGCTTATATATACTTAGTCCAGTCATAAAGGACCTCTATGTATACATTTTGACTTACTTGGATCAAAATTTCAATGATTTGTATAGTCATGACATTCTTGTTGAAAAATCGAAAATTTTCAAAATTTGTTTTTTCTATCGAAAAATGTTAAATTTGATCATTTTCGGCTTATTTCTACTTAGTGCAATCATAAAGGACCTCTATTTATGCATTTTGACTTACTTGGATCAAAATCACAATGATTTGTATAGTCATGACTCTCATGTTGAAAAATCGGAAATTTTCAAAAAAGTTTTTTCTATCGAAAAATGTCAAATTTGATCATTTTTGGCTTATTTATACTTAGTCCAGTCATAAAGGACCTCTATGTATACATTTTGACTTACTTGGATCAAAATTTCAATGATTTGTTTAGTCATGACTTTCATGTGGAAAAAACGAAAATTTTCAAAAAATGTTTTTTCTATCGAAAAATGTCAAATTTGATCATTTTTGGCTTATTTTTACTTAGTCCAGTCATAAAGGACCTCTATGTATACATTTTGACTTACTTGGATCAAAATTTCAATGATTTGTTTAGTCATGAGTTTCATGTTGAAAAAACGAAAATTTTCAAAAAATGTTTTTTCTATCGAAAAATGTCAAATTTGATCATTTTTGGCTTATTTTTACTTAGTCCAGTCATAAAGGACCTCTATGTATACATTTTGACTTACTTGGATCAAAATTTCAATGATTTGTATAGTCATGACATTCTTGTTGAAAAATCGAAAATTTTCAAAATATGTTTTTTCTATCGAAAAATGTTAAATTTGATCATTTTCGGCTTATTTCTACTTAGTCCAATCATAAAGGACCTCTATTCATGCATTTGGCTTACTTGGATCAAAATCACAATGATTTGTTTAGTCATGACTCTCATGTTGAAAAATCGAAAATTTGCAAAAAATGTTTTTTCTATCGAAAAATATCAAATATGATCATTTTTGGCTTATTTAAACTCAGTAGAGTCATAAAGGACCTCTATGTATTCATTTTTACTTACTTGGATCAAAATTTCAATGATTTGTATAGTCATGACTCTCATGTTGAAAAATCGAAAATTTTCAAAAAATGTTTTTTCTATCGAAAAATGTCAAATTTGATCATTTTTGGCTTATTTCTACTAAGTCCAGTCATAAAGAACCTCTATGTATACATTTTGACTTACTTGGATCAAAATTTCAATGATTTGTATAGTCATGACTCTCATGTTAAAAAATCGAAAATTTTCAAAAAATTTTTTTTCTATCGAAAAATGTCAAATTTGATCATTTTTGGCTTATTTCTACTTAGTCCAGTCATGAAGGACCTCTATGTATACATTTTGAATTACTTAGATCAAAATTTCAATGATTTGTATAGTCATGACTCTCATCTTGAAAAATCGAAAATTTTCAAAAAATGTTTTTTCTATCGAAAAATGTCAAATTTGATCATTTTTGGCTTATTTCTACTAAGTCCAGTCATAAAGGACTTCATGTATACATTTTGACTTACTTGGATCAAAATTTCAATGATTTGTATAGTCATGACTCTCATCTTGAAAAATCGAAAATTTTCAAAAAATGTTTTTTCTATCGAAAAATGTCAAATTTGATCATTTTTGGCTTATTTCTACATAGTCCAGTCATAAAGGACCTCTATGTATACATTTTGACTTATTTTTATCAAAATTTCAATGATTTAGATAGTCATGACTCTCATGTTGAAAAATCGAAAATTTGCAAAAAATGTTTTTTCTATCGAAAAATATCAAATATGATCATTTTTGGCTTATTTAAACTCAGTCGAGTCATAAAGGACCTCTATGTATTCATTTTGACTTACTTGGATCAAAATTTCAATGATTTGTATAGTCATGACTCTCATGTTGAAAAATCGAAAATTTTCAAAAAATGTTTTTTCTATCGAAAAATGTCAAATTTGATCATTTTTGGCTTATTTCTACTGAGTCCAGTCATAAAGGACCTCTATGTTTACATTTTGACTTACTTGGATCAAAATTTCAATGATTTGTATAGTCATGACTCTCATGTTAAAAAATCGAAAATTTTCAAAAAATGTTTTTTCTATCGAAAAATGTCAAATTTGATCATTTTTGGCTTATTTCAAGTAAGTCCAGTCATAAAGGACCTCATGTATACATTTTGACTTACTTGGATCAAAATTTCAATGATTTGTATAGTCATGACTCTCATGTTAAAAAATCGAAAATTTTCAAAAAATGTTTTTTCTATCGAAAAATATCAAATTTGATCATTTTTGGCTTATTTCTACTTAGTCCAGTCATAAAGGACCTCTATGTCTACATTTTGACTTTCTTGGATCAAAATTTCAATGATTTGTAAAGTCATGACTGTCATGTTGAAAAATCGAAAATTTTCACAAAATGTTTTTTCTATCGAAAAATGTCTAATTTGATCATTTTTGGCTTATTTCTACTTAGTCCAGTCATAAAGGACCTCTATGTATACATTTTGACTTACTTGGATCAAAATTTCAATGATTTGTATAGTCATGACTCTCATGTTAAAAAATCGAAAGTTTTCAAAAAACGTTTTTTCTATCGAAAAATGTCAAATTTGATCATTTTTGGCTTATTTCTACTTAGTCCAGTCATAAAGGACCTCTATGTATACATTTTGAATTACTTGGATCAAAATTTCAATGATTTGTATAGTCATGACTCTCATCTTGAAAAATCGAAAATTTTCAAAAAATGTTTTTTCTATCGAAAATTGTCAAATTTGATCATTTTTGGCTTATTTATACTCAGTCCAGTCATAAAGGACCTCTATGTATACATTTTGACTTACTTGGATCAAAATTTCAATGATTTGTATAGTCATGACTCTCATGTTGAAAAATCGAAAATTTTCAAAAAATGTTTTTTCTATCGAAAAATGTCAAAATTGATCATTTTTGGCTTATATATACTTAGTCCAGTCATAAAGGACCTCTATGTATACATTTTGACTTACTTGGATCAAAATTTCAATGATTTGTATAGTCATGACATTCTTGTTGAAAAATCGAAAATTTTCAAAATATGTTTTTTCTATCGAAAAATGTTAAATTTGATCATTTTCGGCTTATTTCTACTTAGTGCAATCATAAAGGACCTCTATTTATGCATTTTGACTTACTTGGATCAAAATCACAATGATTTGTATAGTCATGACTCTCATGTTGAAAAATCGGAAATTTTCAAAAAAGTTTTTTCTATCGAAAAATGTCAAATTTGATCATTTTTGGCTTATTTATACTTAGTCCAGTCATAAAGGACCTCTATGTATACATTTTGACTTACTTGGATCAAAATTTCAATGATTTGTTTAGTCATGACTTTCATGTTGAAAAAACGAAAATTTTCAAAAAATGTTTTTTCTATCGAAAAATGTCAAATTTGATCATTTTTGGCTTATTTTTACTTAGTCCAGTCATAAAGGACCTCTATGTATACATTTTGACTTACTTGGATCAAAATTTCAATGATTTGTTTAGTCATGACTTTCATGTTGAAAAAACGAAAATTTTCAAAAAATGTTTTTTCTATCGAAAAATGTCAAATTTGATCATTTTTGGCTTATTTTTACTTAGTCCAGTCATAAAGGACCTCTATGTATACATTTTGACTTACTTGGATCAAAATTTCAATGATTTGTATAGTCATGACATTCTTGTTGAAAAATCGAAAATTTTCAAAATATGTTTTTTCTATCGAAAAATGTTAAATTTGATCATTTTCGGCTTATTTCTACTTAGTCCAATCATAAAGGACCTCTATTCATGCATTTGGCTTACTTGGATCAAAATCACAATGATTTGTTTAGTCATGACTCTCATGTTGAAAAATCGAAAATTTGCAAAAAATGTTTTTTCTATCGAAAAATATCAAATATGATCATTTTTGGCTTATTTAAACTCAGTAGAGTCATAAAGGACCTCTATGTATTCATTTTTACTTACTTGGATCAAAATTTCAATGATTTGTATAGTCATGACTCTCATGTTGAAAAATCGAAAATTTTCAAAAAATGTTTTTTCTATCGAAAAATGTCAAATTTGATCATTTTTGGCTTATTTCTACTAAGTCCAGTCATAAAGAACCTCTATGTATACATTTTGACTTACTTGGATCAAAATTTCAATGATTTGTATAGTCATGACTCTCATGTTAAAAAATCGAAAATTTTCAAAAAATTTTTTTTCTATCGAAAAATGTCAAATTTGATCATTTTTGGCTTATTTCTACTTAGTCCAGTCATGAAGGACCTCTATGTATACATTTTGAATTACTTAGATCAAAATTTCAATGATTTGTATAGTCATGACTCTCATCTTGAAAAATCGAAAATTTTCAAAAAATGTTTTTTCTATCGAAAAATGTCAAATTTGATCATTTTTGGCTTATTTCTACTAAGTCCAGTCATAAAGGACCTCATGTATACATTTTGACTTACTTGGATCAAAATTTCAATGATTTGTATAGTCATAACTCTCATGTTAAAAAATCGAAAATTTTCAAAAAATGTTTTTTCTATCGAAAAATGTCAAATTTGATCATTTTTGGCTTATTTCTACTTAGTCCAGTCATAAAGGACCTCTATGTATACATTTTGACTTTCTTGTATAAAAATTTCAATGATTTGTATAGTCATGACTCTCATGTTGAAAAATCGAAAATTTTCAAAAAATTTTTTTTCTATCGAAAAATGTCAAATTTGATCATTTTTGGCTTATTTCTACATAGTCCAGTCATAAAGGACCTCTATGTATACATTTTGACTTACTTTTATCAAAATTTCAATGATTTAGATAGTCATGACTCTCATGTTGAAAACTGGAAAATTTGCAAAAAATGTTTTTTCTATCGAAAAATATCAAATATGATCATTTTTGGCTTATTTAAACTCAGTCGAGTCATAAAGGACCTCTTTGTATTCATTTTGACTTACTTGGATCAAAATTTCAATGATTTGTATAGTCATGACTGTCATGTTGAAAAATCGAAAATTTTCACAAAATGTTTTTTCTATCGAAAAATGTCAAATTTGATCATTTTTGGCTTATTTCTACATAGTCCAGTCATAAAGGACCTCTATGTATACATTTTGACTTACTTTTATCAAAATTTCAATGATTTAGATAGTCATGACTCTCATGTTGAAAAATCGAAAATTTGCAAAAAATGTTTTTTCTATCGAAAAATATCAAATATGATCATTTTTGCCTTATTTAAACTCAGTCGAGTCATAAAGGACCTCTATGTATTCATTTTTACTTACTTGGATCAAAATTTCAATGATTTGTATAGTCATGACTCTCATGTTGAAAAATCGAAAATTTTCAAAAAATGTTTTTTCTATCGAAAAATGTCAAATTTGATCATTTTTGGCTTATTTCTACTAAGTCCAGTCATAAAGGACCTCTATGTATACATTTTGACTTATTTATATCAAAATTTCAATGATTTAGATAGTCATGACTCTCATGTTGAAAAATCGAAAATTTGCAAAAAATGTTTTTTCTATCGAAAAATATCAAATATGATCATTTTTGGCTTATTTAAACTCAGTCGAGTCATAAAGGACCTCTATGTATTCATTTTGACTTACTTGGATCAAAATTTCAATGATTTGTATAGTCATGACTCTCATGTTGAAAAATCGAAAATTTTCAAAAAATGTTTTTTCTATCGAAAAATGTCAAATTTGATCATTTTTGGCTTATTTCTACTAAGTCCAGTCATAAAGGACCTCTATGTTTACATTTTGACTTACTTGGATCAAAATTTCAATGATTTGTATAGTCATGACTCTCATGTTAAAAAATCGAAAATTTTCAAAAAATGTTTTTTCTATCGAAAAATGTCAAATTTGATCATTTTTGGCTTATTTCTAGTAAGTCCAGTCATAAAGGACCTCATGTATACATTTTGACTTACTTGGATCAAAATTTCAATGATTTGTATAGTCATGACTCTCATGTTAAAAAATCGAAAATTTTCAAAAAATGTTTTTTCTATCGAAAAATGTCTAATTTGATCATTTTTGGCTTATTTCTACTTAGTCCGGTCATAAAGGACCTCTATGTATACATTTTGACTTACTTGGATCAAAATTTCAATGATTTGTATAGTCATGACTCTCATGTTAAAAAATCGAAAGTTTTCAAAAAACGTTTTTTTCTATCGAAAAATGTCAAATTTGATCATTTTTGGCTTATTTCTACTTAGTCCAGTCATAAAGGACCTCTATGTATACATTTTGAATTTCTTGGATCAAAATTTCAATGATTTGTATAGTCATGACTCTCATCTTGAAAAATCGAAAATTTTCAAAAAATGTTTTTTCTATCGAAAATTGTCAAATTTGATCATTTTTGGCTTATTTATACTCAGTCCAGTCATAAAGGACCTCTATGTATACATTTTGACTTACTTGGATCAAAATTTCAATGATTTGTATAGTCATGACTCTCATGTTGAAAAATCGAAAATTTTCAAAAAATGTTTTTTCTATCGAAAAATGTCAAATTTGATCATTTTTGGCTTATATATACTTAGTCCAGTCATAAAGGACCTCTATGTATACAATTTGACTTACTTGGATCAAAATTTCAATGATTTGTATAGTCATGACATTCTTGTTGAAAAATCGAAAATTTTCAAAATATGTTTTTTCTATCGAAAAATGTTAAATTTGATCATTTTCGGCTTATTTCTACTTAGTCCAATCATAAAGGACCTCTATTTATGCATTTTGACTTACTTGGATCAAAATCACAATGATTTGTATAGTCATGACTCTCATGTTGAAAAATCGGAAATTTTCAAAAAAGTTTTTTCTATCGAAAAATGTCAAATTTGATCATTTTTGGCTTATTTATACTTAGTCCAGTCATAAAGGACCTCTATGTATACATTTTGACTTACTTGGATCAAAATTTCAATGATTTGTTTAGTCATGACTTTCATGTTGAAAAAACGAAAATTTTCAAAAAATGTTTTTTCTATCGAAAAATGTCAAATTTGATCATTTTTGGCTTATTTTTACTTAGTCCAGTCATAAAGGACCTCTATGTATACATTTTGACTTACTTGGATCAAAATTTCAATGATTTGTTTAGTCATGACTTTCATGTTGAAAAAACGAAAATTTTCAAAAAATGTTTTTTCTATCGAAAAATGTCAAATTTGATCATTTTTGGCTTATTTTTACTTAGTCCAGTCATAAAGGACCTCTATGTATACATTTTGACTTACTTGGATCAAAATTTCAATGATTTGTATAGTCATGACTCTCATCTTGAAAAATCGAAAATTTTCAAAAAATGTTTTTTCTATCGAAAAATGTCAAATTTGATCATTTTTGGCTTATTTCTACTAAGTCCAGTCATAAAGGACCTCTATGTATACATTTTGACTTACTTGGATCAAAATTTCAATGATTTGTATAGTCATGACTCTCATGTTAAAAAATCGAAAATTTTCAAAAAATGTTTTTTCTATCGAAAAATGTCAAATTTGATCATTTTTGGCTTATTTCTACTTAGTCCAGTCATAAAGGACCTCTTTGTATACATTTTGATTTACTTGGATCAAAATTTCAATGATTTGTTTAGTCATGACTCTCATGTTGAAAAAACGAAAATTTTCAAAAAATGTTTTTTCTATCGAAAAATGTCCAATTTGATCATTTTTGGCTTATTTCTACTTAGTCCAGTCATAAAGGACCTCTATGTATACATTTTGACTTTCTTGGATAAAAATTTCAATGATTTGTATAGTCATGACTCTCATGTTGAAAAATCGAAAATTTTCAAAAAAATTTTTTTCTATCGAAAAATGTCAAATTTGATCATTTTTGGCTTATTTCTACATAGTCCAGTCATAAAGGACCTCTATGTATACATTTTGACTTACTTTTATCAAAATTTCAATGATTTAGATAGTCATGACTCTCATGTTGAAAACTGGAAAATTTGCAAAAAATGTTTTTTCTATCGAAAAATATCAAATATGATCATTTTTGGCTTATTTAAACTCAGTCGAGTCATAAAGGACCTCTTTGTATTCATTTTGACTTACTTGGATCAAAATTTCAATGATTTGTATAGTCATGACTGTCATGTTGAAAAATCGAAAATTTTCACAAAATGTTTTTTCTATCGAAAAATGTCAAATTTGATCATTTTTGGCTTATTTCTACATAGTCCAGTCATAAAGGACCTCTATGTATACATTTTGACTTACTTTTATCAAAATTTCAATGATTTAGATAGTCATGACTCTCATGTTGAAAAATCGAAAATTTGCAAAAAATGTTTTTTCTATCGAAAAATATCAAATATGATCATTTTTGCCTTATTTAAACTCAGTCGAGTCATAAAGGACCTCTATGTATTCATTTTTACTTACTTGGATCAAAATTTCAATGATTTGTATAGTCATGACTCTCATGTTGAAAAATCGAAAATTTTCAAAAAATGTTTTTTCTATCGAAAAATGTCAAATTTGATCATTTTTGGCTTATTTCTACTAAGTCCAGTCATAAAGGACCTCTATGTATACATTTTGACTTACTTGGATCAAAATTTCAATGATTTGTATAGTCATGACTCTCATGTTAAAAAATCGAAAATTTTCAAAAAATTTTTTTTCTATCGAAAAATGACAAATTTGATCATTTTTGGCTTATTTCTACTTAGTCCAGTCATAAAGGACCTCTATGTATACATTTTGATTTACTTGGATCAAAATTTCAATGATTTGTTTAGTCATGACTCTCATGTTGAAAAAACGAAAATTTTCAAAAAATGTTTTTTCTATCGAAAAATGTCAAATTTGATCATTTTTGGCATATTTCTACTTAGTCCAGTCATAAAGGACCTCTATGTATACATTTTGACTTTCTTGGATCAAAATTTCAATGATTTGTAAAGTCATGACTGTCATGTTGAAAAATCGAAAATTTTCACAAAATGTTTTTTCTATCGAAAAATGTCAAATTTGATCATTTTTGGCTTATTTCTACTTAGTCCAGTCATAAAGGACCTCTATGTATACATTTTGACTTACTTGGATCAAAATTTCAATGATTTGTATAGTCATGACTCTCATGTTAAAAAATCGAAAATTTTCAAAAAACGTTTTTTCTATCGAAAATTTTCAAATTTGATCATTTTTGGCTTATTTCTACTTAGTCCAGTCATAAAGGACCTCTATGTATACATTTTGAATTACTTGGATCAAAATTTCAATGATTTGTATAGTCATGACTCTCATCTTGAAAAATCGAAAATTTTCAAAAAATGTTTTTTCTATCGAAAAATGTCAAATTTGATCATTTTTGGCTTATTTCTACTAAGTCCAGTCATAAAGGACCTCATGCATACATTTTGACTTACTTGGATCAAAATTTCAATGATTTGTATAGTCATGACTCTCATGTTAAAAAATCGAAAATTTTCAAAAAATGTTTTTTCTATCGAAAAATGTCAAATTTGATCATTTTTGGCTTATTTCTACTTAGTCCAGTCATAAAGGACCTCTATGTATACATTTTGACTTACTTGGATCAAAATTTCAATGATTTGTTTAGTCATGACTTTCATGTTGAAAAAACGAAAATTTTCAAAAAATGTTTTTTCTATCGAAAAATGTCAAATTTGATCAATTTTGGCTTATTTCTACTTGGTCCAGTCATAAAGGACCTCTATGTATACATTTTGACTTTCTTGGATAAAAATTTCAATGATTTGTATAGTCATGACTGTCATGTTGAAAAATCGAAAATTTTCGCAAAATGTTTTTTCTATCGAAAAATGTCAAATTTGATCATTTTTGGCTTATTTCTACTTAGTCCAGTCATAAAGGACCTCTATGTATACATTTTGACTTACTTGGATCAAAATTTCAATGATTTGTATAGTCATGACTCTCATGTTAAAAAATCGAACATTTTCAAAAAATGTTTTTTCTATCGAAAAATGTCAAATTTGATCATTTTTGGCTTATTTCTACTTAGTCCAGTCATAAAGGACCTCTATGTATACATTTTGACTTACTTGGATCAAAATTTCAATGATTTGTCTAGTCATGACTCTCATGTTGAAAAAACGAAAATTTTCAAAAAATGTTTTTTCTATCGAAAAATGTCAAATTTGATCATTTTTGGCTTATTTCTACTTAGTCCAGTCATAAAGGACCTCTATGTATACATTTTGACTTACTTGGATCCAAATTTCAATGATTTGTATAGTCATGACATTCTAGTTGAAAAATCGGAAATTTTCAAAAAATATTTTTTAAATCAAAAAATGTCAAATTTGATCATTTTTTGCTTATTTCTACTTAGTCCAGTCATAAAGGACCTCTATGCATACATTTTGACTTACTTGGATCAAAATTTCAATGATTTGTATAGTCATGACTCTCATGTTGAAAAATCGAAAATTTTCAAAAAATGTTTTTTCTATCGAAAAATGTCAAATTTGATCATTTTTGGCTTATTTCTACTTAGTCCAGTCATAAAGGACCTATATGTATACATTTTGACTTACTTGGATCAAAATTTCAATGATTTGTATAGTCATGACTCTCATGTTGAAAAATCGAAAATTTTCAAAAAATTTTTTTTCTATCGAAAAATGTCAAATTTGATCATTTTTGGCTTATTTCTACTTAGTCCAGTCATAAAGGACCTCTATGTATACATTTTGACATACTTGGATCAAAATTTCAATGATTTGTATAGTCATAACTCTCATGTTGAAAAATCGAAAATTTTCAAAAAACGTTTTTTCTATCGAAAAATGTCAAATTTGATCATTTTTGGCTTATATCTACTTAGTCCAGTCATAAAGGACCTCTATGTATACATTTTGACTTTCTTGGATCAAAATTTCAACGATTTGTATAGTCATGACTGTCATGTTGAAAAATCGAAAATTTTCACAAAATATTTTTTCTATCGAAAAATGTCAAATTTGATCATTTTTGGCTTATTTCTACTTAGTCCAGTCATAAAGGACCTCTATGTATACATTTTGACTTACTTGGATCAAAATTTCAATGATTTGTATAGTCATGACTCTCATGTTAAAAAATCGAAAATTTTCAAA
Source organism: Chrysoperla carnea (assembly GCF_905475395.1). Classification (NCBI taxonomy): domain Eukaryota; kingdom Metazoa; phylum Arthropoda; class Insecta; order Neuroptera; family Chrysopidae; genus Chrysoperla; species Chrysoperla carnea. The sequence continues at coordinate 160,635 of NW_025408265.1, forward strand.
AAATGTTTTTTCTATCGAAAAATGTCAAATTTGATTATTTTTGGCTTATTTCTACTTAGTCCAGTCATAAAGGACCTCTATTTATCCATTTTGACTTACTTGGATCAAAATTTCAATGATTTGTTTAATCATGACTCTCATGTTGAAAAATCGGAAATTTTCAAAAAATGTTTTTTCTATCGAAAAATGTCAAATTTGATCATTTTTGGCTTATTTCTACATAGTCCAGTCATAAAGGACCTCTATGTATACATTTTGACTTACTTTTATCAAAATTTCAATGATTTAGATAGTCATGACTCTCATGTTGAAAAATCGAAAATTTGCAAAAAATGTTTTTTCTATCGAAAAATATCAAATATGATCATTTTTGGCTTATTTAAACTCAGTCGTGTCATAAAGGACCTCTATGTATTCATTTTGACTTACTTGGATCAAAATTTCAATGATTTGTATAGTCATGACTCTCATGTTGAAAAATCGAAAATTTTCAAAAAATGTTTTTTCTATCGAAAAATGTCAAATTTGATCATTTTTGGCTTATTTCTACTAAGTCCAGTCATAAAGGACCTCTATGTATACATTTTGACTTACTTGGATCAAAATTTCAATGATTTGTATAGTCATGACTCTCATGTTAAAAAATCGAAAATTTTCAAAAAATGTTTTTTCTATCGAAAAATGTCAAATTTGATCATTTTTGGCTTATTTCTACTTAGTCCAGTCATAAAGGACCTCTTTGTATACATTTTGATTTACTTGGATCAAAATTTCAATGATTTGTTTAGTCATGACTCTCATGTTGAAAAAACGAAAATTTTCAAAAAATGTTTTTTCTATCGAAAAATGTCCAATTTGATCATTTTTGGCTTATTTCTACTTAGTCCAGTCATAAAGGACCTCTTTGTATACATTTTGACTTACTTGGATCAAAATTTCAATGATCTGTATAGTCATGACTCTCATGTTAAAAAATCGAAAATTTTCAAAAAACGTTTTTTCTATCGAAAAATGTCAAATTTGATCATTTTTGGCTTATTTCTACTTAGTCCAGTCATAAAGGACCTCTATGTATACATTTTGAATTACTTGGATCAAAATTTCAATGATTTGAAAAGTCATGACTCTCATCTTGAAAAATCGAAAATTTTCAAAAAATGTTTTTTCTATCGAAAAATGTCAAATTTGATCATTTTTGGCTTATTTCTACTAAGTCCAGTCATAAAGGACCTCTATGTATACATTTTGACTTACTTGGATCAAAATTTCAATGATCTGTATAGTCATGACTCTCATGTTAAAAAATCGAAAATTTTCAAAAAATGTTTTTTCTATCGAAAAATGTCAAATTTGATCATTTTTGGCTTATTTCTACTTAGTCCAGTCATAAAGGACCTCTATGTATACATTTTGACTTACTTGAAACAAAATTTCAATGATTTGTTTAGTCATGACTTTCATGTTGAAAAAACGAAAATTTTCAAAAAATGTTTTTTCTATCGAAAAATGTCAAATTTGATCATTTTTGGCTTATTTCTACTTAGTCCAGTCATAAAGGACCTCTATGTATACATTTTGACTTTCTTGGATCAAAATTTCAATAATTTGTATAGTCATGACTGTCATGTTGAAAAATCGAAAATTTTCACAAAATGTTTTTTCTATCGAAAAATGTCAAATTTGATCATTTTTGGCTTATTTCTACTTAGTCCAGTCATAAAGGACCTCCATGTATACATTTTGACTTACTTGGATCAAAATTTCAATGATTTGTATAGTCATGACTCTCATGTTAAAAAATCGAACATTTTCAAAAAATGTTTTTTCTATCGAAAAATGTCAAATTTTATCATTTTTGGCTTATTTCTACTTAGTCCAGTCATAAAGGACCTCTATGTATACATTTTGAATTACTTGGATCAAAATTTCAATGATTTGTATAGTCATGACTCTCATGTTGAAAAAACGAAAATTTTCAAAAAATGCTTTTTCTATCGAAAAATGTCAAATTTGATCATTTTTGGCTTATTTCTACTTAGTCCAGTCATAAAGGACCTCTATGTATACATTTTGACTTACTTGGATCCAAATTTCAATGATTTGTATAGTCATGACATTCTAGTTGAAAAATCGGAAATTTTCAAAAAATGTTTTTTAAATCAAAAAATGTCAAATTTGATCATTTTTGGCTTATTTATACTTAGTCCAGTCATAAAGGACCTCTATGCATACATTTTGAGTTACTTGGATCAAAATTTCAATGATTTGTATTGTCATGACTCTCATGTTGAAAAATCGAAAATTTTCAAAAAATGTTTTTTCTATCGAAATGGTCAAATTTGATCATTTTTGGCTTATTTCTACTTAGTCCAGTCACAAAGGACCTCTATGTATACATTTTGACTTACTTGGATCAAAATTTCAATGATTTGTATAGTCATGACTCTCATGTTGAAAAATCGAAAATTTTCAAAAAATGTTTTTTCTATCGAAA